>NW_021822651.1:430995-569905 GCF_901001165.1 Salmo trutta
CTGACATACAAAGATTAGTACTAGTGTGTCACAAAATCCAAATTTATATATTAGTACTAGGTGTGTCTTCTGCACATTTACAAATATTAGTACTAGTGTGCTCTAAACATACAATATATTATTAGTTATAGTGTGTCTCTAACATCCCAAAAATATATATTAGTACGAGTGTGTCTCTAAACATACAAATATATTGTATTAGTACTAGTGTGTCTCTAACAACAAAGATTAGTACTAGGTGGTCTCCAACATACAAATATATTATATTTAGCTACTAGTGTGTCTCTAACATACAAATATATTGTATTAGTACTATGTGTCCTCTGACATACAAAGATTAGTACTAGTGTGTCTCCAACATACAAAGATATTATATTTGTACTTAGTGTGTCTCTAACATACAAATATATTATATTAGTACTAGTGTGTCTCTAACATCCAAATATATTATATTAGTACTAGTGTGTCTCTAACATACAAATATATTTTATTAGTACTAGTGTGTCTCTGACATACAAAGATAGTATAGTGTGTCTCCAACATACCAATATATATATTTGTACTAGTGTGTCTCTAACATACAAATATATTAGATTACTGCTAGTCTGTCTCTAACATACAAATATATTATATTAGTACTAGTGTCTCTAACATACAAAGATTAGTACTAGTGTGTCTCTAACATACAAATATATTATATTAGTACTATTCTGTCTCTAACATACAAATATATTATATTAGTACTAGTGTGTCTCTAACATACAAAGATTAGTACTACTGTCTCTCTAACATACAAATATATTATATTAATACTAGTGTGTCTCTAACATACAAATATATTATATTAGTACTAGTGTCTCTCTGACATGCTAAGATTAGTACTAGTTTGTCTCTAATATCCAAATATATTTTACTAGTACTAGTGTGTCTCTAACATACAAATATATTATATTAGTACTAGTCTGCCTCTAACATACAAATATATTATATTAGTACTAGTGTGTCTCGAACATATGAATATATTATATTAGTACTAGTGTGTCTCTAATATACAAATATATTATATTAGTACTAGTGTGTCTCTAACATACAAATATATTATATTAGTACTAGTCTGCCTCTAACATACAAATATATTATATTAGTACTAGTGTGTCTCTAACATATGAATATATTATATTAGTACTAGTGTGTCTCTAATATACAAATATATTATATTAGTACTAGTGTGTCTCTAATATACAAATATATTATATTAGTACTAGTGTGTCTCTAACATACAAATATATTATATTAGTACTAGTCTGTCTCTAACATACAAATGTATTATATTAGTACTAGTGTGTCTCTAATATACAAATATATTATATTAGTACTAGTCTGTCTCTAAGATACAAATATTTTATATTAGTACTAGTCTGTCTCTAACATACAAATATATTATATTAGTAATAGTATGTCTCTAACATACATAGATTAGTACTAGTGTGTCTCTAACATACAAATATATTATATTAGTACTAGTGTGTCTCTAACATACAAATATATTATATTAGTACTAGTGTGTCTCTAACATACAAATATATTATATTAGTACTAGTGTGTCTCTAACATACAAATATATTATATTAGTACTAGTGTGTCTCTAACACACAAAGATTAGTACTAGTGTGTCTCCATCATCCAAATATATTATATTAGTACTAGTGTGTCTCTGACATACAAAGATTAGTACTAGTGTGTCTCTAACATACAAATATATTATATTAGTACTAGTGTGTCTCTAACATACAAATGTATTATATTAGTACTAGTGTGTCTCTAATATACAAATATATTATATTAGTACTAGTCTGTCTCTAAGATACAAATATTTTATATTAGTACTAGTCTGTCTCTAACATACAAATATATTATATTAGTAATAGTATGTCTCTAACATACATAGATTAGTACTAGTGTGTCTCTAACATACAAATATATTATATTAGTACTAGTCTGTCTCTAACATACAAATGTATTATATTAGTACTAGTGTGTCTCTAATATACAAATATATTATATTAGTACTAGTCTGTCTCTAAGATACAATATTTTATATTAGTACTAGTCTGTCTCTAACATACAAATATATTATATTAGTAATAGTATGTCTCTAACATACATAGATTAGTACTAGTGTGTCTCTAACATACAAATATATTATATTAGTACTAGTGTGTCTCTAACATACAAATATATTATATTAGTACTAGTGTGTCTCTAACATACAAATATATTATATTAGTACTAGTGTGTCTCTAACATACAAATATTATATTAGTACTAGTGTGTCTCTAACACACAAAGATTAGTACTAGTGTGTCTCCATCATCCAAATATATTATATTAGTACTAGTGTGTCTCTGACATACAAAGATTAGTACTAGTGTGTCTCTAACATACAAATATATTATATTAGTACCAGTGTGTCTCTAACATCCAAATATATTATATTAGTACCAGTGTGTCTCTAACATACAAATATACTGTATTAGTACTAGTGTGTCTCTAACATACAAAGATTAGTACTAGTGTGTCTCCAACATACAAATATATTAAATTAGTACTAGTGTGTCTCTAACATCCAAATATATTATATTAGAACTAATGTGTCTCTAACATACAAATATATTGTATTAGTACTAGTGTGTCTCTGACATACAAATATATTATATTAGTACTAGTGTGTCTCTAACATATGAATATATTATATTAGTACTAGTGTGTCTCTAACATACAAATATATTATATTAGTACTAGTCTGTCTCTAACATACAAATATATTATATTAGTACTAGTGTGTCTCTAACATACAAATATATTATATTAGTACTAGTGTGTCTCTAACATACAAATATATTATATTAGTACTAGTGTGTCTCTAACATACAAATATATTATATTAGTACTAGTGTGTCTCTAACACACAAAGATTAGTACTAGTGTGTCTCCAACATCCAAATATATTATATTAGTACTAGTGTGTCTCTGACATACAAAGATTAGTACTAGTGTGTCTCTAACATACAAATATATTATATTAGTACTAGTGTGTCTCTAACATCCAAATATATTATATTAGTACTAGTGTGTCTCTAACATACAAATATATTGTATTAGTACTAGTGTGTCTCTAACATACAAAGATTAGTACTAGTGTGTCTCCAACATACAAATATATTATATTAGTACTAGTGTGTCTCTAACATACAAATATATTGTATTAGTACTAGTGTGTCTCTGACATACAAAGATTAGTACTAGTGTGTCTCCAACATACAAATATATTATATTTGTACTAGTGTGTCTCTAACATACAAATATATTATATTAGTACTAGTGTGTCTCTAACATCCAAATATATTATATTAGTACTAGTGTGTCTCTAACATAGAAATATATTGTATTAGTACTAGTGTGTCTCTGACATACAAAGATTAGTACTAGTGTGTCTCCAACATACAAATATATTATATTTGTACTAGTGTGTCTCTAACATACAAATATATTATATTACTGCTAGTCTGTCTCTAACATACAAATATATTATATTAGTACTAGTGTCTCTAACATACAAAGATTCGTACTAGTGTGTCTCTAACATACAAATATATTATATTAGTACTATTCTGTCTCTAACATACAAATATATTATATTAGTACTAGTGTGTCTCTAACATACAAAGATTAGTACTACTGTCTCTCTAACATACAAATATATTATATTAATACTAGTGTGTCTCTAACATACAAATATATTATATTAGTACTAGTGTCTCTCTGACATGCAAAGATTAGTACTAGTTTGTCTCTAATATCCAAATATATTTTACTAGTACTAGCGTGTCTCTAACATACAAATGTATTATATTAGTACTAGTCTGTCTCTAACATACAAATATATTATATTAGTACTAGTGTGTCTCGAACATATGAATATATTATATTAGTACTAGTGTGTCTCTAATATACAAATATATTATATTAGTACTAGTGTGTCTCTAACATATAAATATATTATATTAGTACTAGTCTGCCTCTAACATACAAATATATTATATTAGTACTAGTGTGTCTCTAACATATGAATATATTATATTAGTACTAGTGTGTCTCTAATATACAAATATATTATATTAGTACTAGTGTGTCTCTAATATACAAATATATTATATTAGTACTAGTGTGTCTCTAACATACAAATATATTATATTAGTACTAGTCTGTCTCTAACATACAAATGTATTATATTAGTACTAGTGTGTCTCTAATATACAAATATATTATATTAGTACTAGTCTGTCTCTAAGATACAAATATTTTATATTAGTACTAGTCTGTCTCTAACATACAAATATATTATATTAGTAATAGTATGTCTCTAACATACATAGATTAGTACTAGTGTGTCTCTAACATACAAATATATTATATTAGTACTAGTGTGTCTCTAACATACAAATATATTATATTAGTACTAGTGTGTCTCTAACATACAAATATATTATATTAGTACTAGTGTGTCTCTAACATACAAATATTATATTAGTACTAGTGTGTCTCTAACACACAAAGATTAGTACTAGTGTGTCTCCATCATCCAAATATATTATATTAGTACTAGTGTGTCTCTGACATACAAAGATTAGTACTAGTGTGTCTCTAACATACAAATATATTATATTAGTACTAGTGTGTCTCTAACATCCAAATATATTATATTAGTACCAGTGTGTCTCTAACATACAAATATACTGTATTAGTACTAGTGTGTCTCTAACATACAAAGATTAGTACTAGTGTGTCTCCAACATACAAATATATTAAATTAGTACTAGTGTGTCTCTAACATCCAAATATATTATATTAGAACTAATGTGTCTCTAACATACAAATATATTGTATTAGTACTAGTGTGTCTCTGACATACAAATATATTATATTAGTACTAGTGTGTCTCTAACATATGAATATATTATATTAGTACTAGTGTGTCTCTAACATACAAATATATTATATTAGTACTAGTCTGCCTCTAACATACAAATATATTATATTAGTACTAGTGTGTCTCTAACATACAAATATATTATATTAGTACTAGTGTGTCTCTAACATACAAATATATTATATTAGTACTAGTGTGTCTCTAACATACAAATATATTATATTAGTACTAGTGTGTCTCTAACACACAAAGATTAGTACTAGTGTGTCTCCAACATCCAAATATATTATATTAGTACTAGTGTGTCTCTGACATACAAAGATTAGTACTAGTGTGTCTCTAACATACAAATATATTATATTAGTACTAGTGTGTCTCTAACATCCAAATATATTATATTAGTACTAGTGTGTCTCTAACATACAAATATATTGTATTAGTACTAGTGTGTCTCTAACATACAAAGATTAGTACTAGTGTGTCTCCAACATACAAATATATTATATTAGTACTAGTGTGTCTCTAACATACAAATATATTGTATTAGTACTAGTGTGTCTCTGACATACAAAGATTAGTACTAGTGTGTCTCCAACATACAAATATATTATATTTGTACTAGTGTGTCTCTAACATACAAATATATTATATTAGTACTAGTGTGTCTCTAACATCCAAATATATTATATTAGTACTAGTGTGTCTCTAACATACAAATATATTGTATTAGTACTAGTGTGTCTCTGACATACAAAGATTAGTACTAGTGTGTCTCCAACATACAAATATATTATATTTGTACTAGTGTGTCTCTAACATACAAATATATTATATTACTGCTAGTCTGTCTCTAACATACAAATATATTATATTAGTACTAGTGTCTCTAACATACAAAGATTCGTACTAGTGTGTCTCTATCATACAAATATATTATATTAGTACTATTCTGTCTCTAACATACAAATATATTATATTAGTACTAGTGTGTCTCTAACATACAAAGATTAGTACTACTGTCTCTCTAACATACAAATATATTATATTAATACTAGTGTGTCTCTAACATACAAATATATTATATTAGTACTAGTGTCTCTCTGACATGCTAAGATTAGTACTAGTTTGTCTCTAATATCCAAATATATTTTACTAGTACTAGCGTGTCTCTAACATACAAATGTATTATATTAGTACTAGTCTGTCTCTAACATACAAATATATTATATTAGTACTAGTGTGTCTCGAACATATGAATATATTATATTAGTACTAGTGTGTCTCTAATATACAAATATATTATATTAGTACTAGTGTGTCTCTAACATACAAATATATTATATTAGTACTAGTCTGCCTCTAACATACAAATATATTATATTAGTACTAGTGTGTCTCTAACATATGAATATATTATATTAGTACTAGTGTGTCTCTAATATACAAATATATTATATTAGTACTAGTGTGTCTCTAATATACAAATATATTATATTAGTACTAGTGTGTCTCTAACATACAAATATATTATATTAGTACTAGTCTGTCTCTAACATACAAATGTATTATATTAGTACTAGTGTGTCTCTAATATACAAATATATTATATTAGTACTAGTCTGTCTCTAAGATACAAATATTTTATATTAGTACTAGTCTGTCTCTAACATACAAATATATTATATTAGTAATAGTATGTCTCTAACATACATAGATTAGTACTAGTGTGTCTCTAACATACAAATATATTATATTAGTACTAGTGTGTCTCTAACATACAAATATATTATATTAGTACTAGTGTGTCTCTAACATACAAATATATTATATTAGTACTAGTGTGTCTCTAACATACAAATATATTATATTAGTACTAGTGTGTCTCTAACACACAAAGATTAGTACTAGTGTGTCTCCATCATCCAAATATATTATATTAGTACTAGTGTGTCTCTGACATACAAAGATTAGTACTAGTGTGTCTCTAACATACAAATATATTATATTAGTACTAGTGTGTCTCTAACATCCAAATATATTATATTAGTACCAGTGTGTCTCTAACATACAAATATATTGTATTAGTACTAGTGTGTCTCTAACATACAAAGATTAATACTAGTGTGTCTCCAACATACAAATATATTATATTAGTACTAGTGTGTCTCTAACATACAAATATATTGTATTAGAACTAATGTGTCTCTAACATACAAATATATTGTATTAGTACTAGTGTGTCTCTGACATACAAATATATTATATTAGTACTAGTGTGTCTCTAACATATGAATATATTATATTAGTACTAGTGTGTCTCTAACATACAAATATATTATATTAGTACTAGTCTGCCTCTAACATACAAATATATTATATTAGTACTAGTGTGTCTCTAACATACAAATATATTATATTAGTACTAGTGTGTCTCTAACATACAAATATATTATATTAGTACTAGTGTGTCTCTAACATACAAATATATTATATTAGTACTAGTGTGTCTCTAACACACAAAGATTAGTACTAGTGTGTCTCCAACATCCAAATATATTATATTAGTACTAGTGTGTCTCTGACATACAAAGATTAGTACTAGTGTGTCTCTAACATACAAATATATTATATTAGTACTAGTGTGTCTCTAACATCCAAATATATTATATTAGTACTAGTGTGTCTCTAACATACAAATATATTGTATTAGTACTAGTGTGTCTCTAACATACAAAGATTAGTACTAGTGTGTCTCCAACATACAAATATATTATATTAGTACTAGTGTGTCTCTAACATACAAATATATTATATTAGTACTAGTGTGTCTCTGACATACAAAGATTAGTACTAGTGTGTCTCCAACATACAAATATATTATATTTGTACTAGTGTGTCTCTAACATACAAATATATTATATTAGTACTAGTGTGTCTCTAACATCCAAATATATTATATTAGTACTAGTGTGTCTCTAACATACAAATATATTGTATTAGTACTAGTGTGTCTCTGACATACAAAGATTAGTACTAGTGTGTCTCCAACATACAAATATATTATATTTGTACTAGTGTGTCTCTAACATACAAATATATTATATTACTGCTAGTCTGTCTCTAACATACAAATATATTATATTAGTACTAGTGTCTCTAACATACAAAGATTCGTACTAGTGTGTCTCTAACATACAAATATATTATATTAGTACTATTCTGTCTCTAACATACAAATATATTATATTAGTACTAGTGTGTCTCTAACATACAAAGATTAGTACTACTGTCTCTCTAACATACAAATATATTATATTAGTACTAGTGTCTCTCTGACATGCAAAGATTAGTACTAGTTTGTCTCTAATATCCAAATATATTTTACTAGTACTAGCGTGTCTCTAACATACAAATGTATTATATTAGTACTAGTCTGTCTCTAAGATACAAATATATTATATTAGTACTAGTCTGTCTCTAACATACAAATATATTATACTAGTACTAGTATGTCTCTAACATACATAGATTAGTACTAGTGTGTCTCTAACATACAAATATATTATTTTAGTACTAGTGTGTCTCTAACATACAAATATATTATATTAGTACTAGTGTGTCTCCAACATACAAAGATTAGTACTAGTTTGTCTCTAACATACAAATATATTATATTAGTACAAGTGTGTCTCTAACATACAAAGATTAGTACTAGTGTGTCTCTAACATACACATATATTATATTAGTACTAGTCTGTCTCTCTGACATGCAAAGATTAGTACTAGTGTGTCTCTAACATACAAAGATTAGTACTAGTGTGTCTCTAAAATACAAATATATTATATTAGTACAAGTGTGTCTCTAAGATACAAATATATTATATTAGTACTAGTGTGTCTCTAACATACAAATATATTGTATTAGTACTAATGTCTCTCTAACATACAAATATATTATATTAGTACTAATATATTATATTAGTACTAGTGTGTCTCTAACATACAAATATATTATATTAGTACTAGTGTGTCTCTAACATACAAATATATTATATTAGTGCTAGTCTGTCTCTAACATACAAATATATTATATTAGTACTAATATATTATATTAGTACTAGTGTGTCTCTAACATACAAAGATTAGTACTCGTGTGTCTCTAACATATAAAGATTAGTACTAGTCTGTCTCTAACATACAAATATATTATATTAGTACTAGTGTGTCTCTAACATACAAATATATTATATTAGTGCTAGTCTGTCTCTAACATACAAATATATTATATTAGTACCAATATATTATATTAGTACTAGTGTGTCTCTAACATACAAAGATTACTACTCGTGTCTCTCTAACATATAAAGATTAGTACTAGTCTGTCTCTTACATACAAATATATTATATTAGTACTAGTGTGTCTCTAACATACAAAGATATTATATTAGTTGGTCAATATGAATTGCTTTGGTGTAGGTATTTGTGTGTTTCCCCAATGGCATCCTATTCACTACATAGTCTCTGGTCGAAAATAGTACACTATATAGGGCCCATAGGGCTCTGGTCTAAAGAAGTACACTATATAGGGCCCATAGGGCTCTGGTCTAAAGTAGTGCACTATATCGGGCCCTATATGCTCTGGTCTAAAGTAGTGCACTATATAGGGAATAGTGTGCCATTTGGGAGATAGACTGAATAATGAAGAAGGAAATGTTGTTTTTAATATTCATTTGAACCATTTTTAGGTTTCAGTGGGTAAACCCAAAACACTGACTATGTCTTCACTCAGGATCTGACTAGACTTAGACAGAGAAAGCATTTCTAAAAACCCAATAGGGGCTGAATTAAATATACCCATTCCCATTCATATAGACATTTCACATTTTATGTAGCACTGAAGTCTTTAAAACTGTGTCTTTAACTTGAAGTAATGCAGTTGGTGGAAGAAAGAGACCCTTTGGCTACTTCATCCATGGGAGATGTAACCAGTGAAGGGCAAGGAGTGATTCTGCATTTTAAAAAGGCTTTGATAATGGGCATACCATCCCAACTCACAGTGTTAAATGACTCCTTACTCATATGAAGGACAGGCCTTTTATTCATTCCAAACTGGAATAGTGAGAAGAACCATTCTAACCTTCCAACTGTCTCCCATAGAACACGGAACAAAGGGGATACTCTGTCACGAGTTCTGTGACATTCTATGGTGTTCTGAATTCTAAAGGGGAATGCCCAGTGTGTTTTTGGGTATGCAGGCAGGCAGCAGCTAGCTGCTAACTTTGTTCTTTTGAACACAAAGACCTATTTCATGCACAGCTCTTTAAAGCTAATGGGGTTGAATATGTGGTCAAGTCAGACATATTGTTACTGGAATGTTCAAAGCTCTTTGTCCTTGACAATGACAGACGTTGTGATGAGACTGGGTTTTATGTTACTGGTTTCATGCGGACTGAAACGTTAAGGCATAGAACACACACACACACACACACACAGACAGACACACACACACACACACAGACACACAGTTGAAGTCGGAAGTTTACATACACCTTAGCCAAATACATTTAAATTCAGTTTTTCACAATTCCTGACATTTAGTCCTAGTAAAAATTCCCTGTCTTAGGTCAGTTAGGATCACCACTTTATTTTAAGAATGTAAAATGCCAGAATGTAAAATGCCAGAATAATAGTAGAGGGAATGATTTATTTCAGCTTTTATTTCTTTCATCACATTCCCAGTGGGTCAGAAGTTTACATACACTCAATTGGTATTTGGTAGCATTGCCTTTAAATTGTTTAACTTGGGTCTAACGTTTCGGGTAGCCTTCCACAAGCTTCCCACAATAAGTTGGGTGAATTTTGGCCCATTCCTCCTGACAGAGCTTGTGTAACTGAGTCAGGTTTGTAGGCCTCCTTGCTCACACACGCTTTTTCAGTTCTGCTCACAAATTTTCTGTAAGATTGAGGTCAGGACTTTATGATGGCCACTCCAACACCTTGACTTTGTTGTCCTTAAGCCATTTTGCCACTCCTTTAGAAGTATGCTTGGGGTCATTGTCCATTTGGAAGACCCATTTGTGACCAAGCTTTAACTTCCTGACTGATGTCTTTAGAGGTTGCTTCAATATATCCACATAATTTTCTTTCCTCATGATGCCATCTATTTTGTGAAATGTACCCATCCCTCCTGCAGCAAAGCACCCCCACAACATGATGCTGCCACCCCCGTGAATCACAGTTGGGATGGTGTTCTTCGGCTTGCAAGCCTCCCCCCTTTTCCTCCAAACATAACGATGGTCATTATTGCCAAACAGTTGTATTTTTGTTTCATCAGGCCAGAGAACTTTTCTCCAAAAAGTACCATCTTTGTCCCCATGTGCAGTCTGGCTTTTTTTATGGTGGTTTTGGAGCAGTGGCTTCTTCCTTGTGAGCGGCCTTTCAGGTTACATCGATATAGGACTCGTTTTACTGTGGATATAGATACTTTTGTACCTGTTTCCTCCAGCATCTTCACAAGGTCCTTTGCTGTTGTTCTGGGATTGATTTGCACTTTTCGCACCAAAGTACGTTCATCTCTAGGAGACAGAACGCGTCTCCTTCCTGAGCGGAATGACGGCTGCGTGGTCCCATGGTGTATATAATTGTGTACTATTGTTTGTACAGATGAACGTGGTACCTTCAGGCGTTTGGAAATTGTTCCCAAGGATGAACCAGACTTTTTTCTGAGGTCTTGGCTGATTTCTTTTGATTTTCCCATGATGTCAAGCAAAGAGGCACTTAATTTTATGGTAGACCTTGAAATACATCCACAGGTACACCTCCAGTTGACTCAAATAATGTGAATTAGCCTATCAGAAGCTTCTAAAGTCATGATATAATTTTCTGGAATTTTCCAAGCTG
Organism: Salmo trutta; assembly: GCF_901001165.1. NCBI lineage: Eukaryota > Metazoa > Chordata > Actinopteri > Salmoniformes > Salmonidae > Salmo > Salmo trutta. The sequence goes on from NW_021822651.1 coordinate 442,886, forward strand.
TTTAAAGGCACAGTCAACTTAGTGTATGGAAACTTCTGACCCACTGGAATTGTGATACTGTAACAGGGGTGGTCTAAAGGAGACCAAGGCGCAGCGGGTATAGTGCTCATTCTTTTCTTTAATGAAAAAAACACTTCAACAAAAACAACAAAACGACCGACAACAGTTCCGTAAGGTACACTTAACAAAACGGAAAACAACTACCCACACATGAAAAACAGGCTGCCTAAGTATGGCTTCCAATCAGAGACAACGATAGACAGCTGCCTCTGATTGGAAACCATACCTGGCCAAAACATAGAAAACAAAAACCTAGAAATAGAAATCTAGAAAACCCACAATGAAACAGAAAACCAAAAAAACACCCCCTGTCACGCCCTGACCACTCTACTATGGAAAATGACCTCTTACAGAGGAATCGGACTGTAGATCATTACCGGAAGCTCTGTGTTGCAGACCACCGCTGGAGGTTCTGACCTACAGGCCGCCGCTGGAGGATCTGGGCTGCAGACCGCTGCTGAAGGCTCCAGGCTGCAGACCGCCGCTGGATGCTCCGGGCTGCAGACAGCCGCTGGAGCCTCCGGGCTGCAGACCGCCGCTGGAGGATCCGGGCTGAAGAGCGTCGCTGGAGGCTCCGGACTGAAGAGCGTCGCTGGAGGCTCCGGGCTGAAGAGCGTCGCTGGAGGCTCCGGACTGAAGAGCGTCGCTGGAGGCTCTGGGCTGAAGAGCGTCGCTGGAGGCTCCGGGCTGAAGAGCGTCTCTGGAGGCTCCGGACTGAAGAGCGTCGCTGGAGGCTCTGAACTGAGGAGTGTCGCTGGAGGCTCCGGACAGAAAAGCGTCGCCGGAGGATCCGGACTGGGAGGCGTCATAATAGGTTCCGGACTAGTGACCGTTGCTGCTGGCTCCATGCCATGGATTGTCTCTACAGGTTCCGCGCCAAGGATCATCACTGAAGGCTTCTTAACATGGATTATCTCTACAGGTGCCGGGCCATGGATTATTCCTACAGGCTTCGTGCCAGGGTTTATCCCTACAGGCTCCGTACCATTTATAATCCCTCCAGGCTTTTTGCCAATGATTATATCTTCAGGTTCCGGGCCATGGATTACCTCTTCAGGCTTCGTGCCATGGAATATACCTACAGGCTCCGGGCCATGGATCATCACTAGAGGCTTAGTGCCATGGATCATCTCTACAGGCGTCGGACCATCGATTATCACTGGAGGCTTTGTACTTGGAGCAGGAACCGGTCTCACCGGAGTGGGGAGACGCACTGAGGACCGAGTGCTCAAAGCAGGCACCGGCCGTACTGGGTTATGGATGCGCACCGGAGGGACCGTGCGAAGAACAGGCACAGGACATACTGGATTATGGAGGCACGCTGGAGGGAGAGCGCGAGGAGCAGGCAGAGGACGTACTGTGCTATGGAGGCGCACTGGAGAGAGAGTGCGAGAGGCAGGCACATGCTTACCACAAAAAGCACGTGTGCCCGTGTGCCCCCGCAAATGTTTTTGGGGGGGCTGCCTCTTGTTTTTCCCAGGTAGGCTCCAATATCTATCGATTACCTGGCCCCAAGTCCAGTTCCTCCTCTCCATCCACTCTGTATGTGACCAGGTGTCCATTTCTGCCCGGGCTGCCTAAGTATGGCTTCCAATCAGAGACAACAATAGACAACTGCCTCTGATTGGAAACCATACCTGGCCAAAACATAGAAAACAAAAACCTAGAAATAGAAATCTAGAAAACCTACAATGAAACAGAAAACCAAAAAAACACCCAAAACAACCCCCTTTCATGCCCTGACCACTCTACCATGGAAAATGACCTCTTACATGGGTCAGGACGTGACAGATACAGTGGAGTGGTTGAAAAACGAGTTTTAATGACTCCAACCTAAGTGTATGTTAACATCCGACTTCAACTGTACATACAAACTCACACACACAGAGCAGGGTGTTCTGCTGTGCTCCACACTTCACCGGCCCCTCCTCTCTGGTTGCCTGTCTCAAATGGCATCCTATTTCCTTTAGTGTAGCTTTGACCAGGACCCTAAAGGGCAGGAGGGAGCCATTTGGGATGCACACCCAGTCAGTGGTAGAATGGCTCTGTGCTCAAAGATAAAGGATAGCGTTACGTTACACAGAAATTAGTCTGACAGAGTGCTTCAGTCTTCTACAATGGGAGTCATCTGTAATTAGTCTGACAGAGTGCTTCAGTCTTCTACAATGGGAGTCATCTGTAATTAGTCTGACAGAGTGCTTCAGTCCTCTACAATGGGAGTCATCTGTAATTAGTCTGACAGAGTGCTTCAGTCCTCTACAATGGGAGTCAGCTGTAATTAGTCTGACAGGGGGCTTCAGTCCTCTACAATGGGAGTCATCTGTAATTAGTCTGACAGAGTGCTTCAGTCTTCTACAATGGGAGTCATCTGTAATTAGTCTGACAGAGGGCTTCAGTCCTCTACAATGGGAGTCATCTGTAATTAGTCTGACAGGAGGCTTCAGTCCTCTACAATGGGAGTCAGCTGTAATTAGTCTGACAGAGGGCTTCAGTCCTCTACAATGGGAGTCAGCTGTAATTAGTCTGACAGAGGGCTTCAGTCCTCTACAATGGGAGCCAGCTGTAATTAGTCTGACAGAGTGCTTCAGGCCTCTACAATGGGAGCCAGCTGTAATTAGTCTGACAGGAGGCTTCAGTCCTCTACAATGGGAGTCATCTGTAATTAGTCTGACAGAGGGCTTCAGTCCTCTACAATGGGAGTCAGCTGTAATTAGTCTGACAGGAGGCTTCAGTCCTCTACAATGGGAGTCATCTGTAATTAGTCTGACAGAGTGCTTCAGTCCTCTACAATGGGAGTCATCTGTAATTAGTCTGACAGAGTGCTTCAGGCCTCTACAATGGGAGTCAGCTGTAATTAGTCTGACAGAGTGCTTCAGTCCTCTACAATGGGAGCCAGCTGTAATCTTCTCTACTGGCATTATGAGGGACTGTGCCGTTCTCACGACTTTGTTCAAAAACTTCCAAAAGGACTATTTTGAGGTAAAAGATGAGCTGTTTGTCGTTGTTGTAGAGCACCAGTCCTTTCCTTTGTTTGCTGAAGTGTGAAGACCCACCTGAACTCTTTGTTTGCTGAAGTGTGAAGACCCACCTGAACTCTTTGTTTGAAAGGGATTTTTCCCCAAAATCCTTGTAAAGTAATAGCCTATTGTATGAATTGTTGATTGTTCAATTCAGTTCCAGACAGTTTTTAACTTGAAAATAAGAGTGAGGAGTTGTAAGAAGTGTTATATTTCTGTGGGGATATTCTGACCGTTTCAAGGACATTTCAGTAAAATGTTCATATTCATACATGGTGCCCAGATATCAGTCACTATTTCCCTATAGGTGTTAGGTCCCTCTATATTTCCGCTAATTTCTACATTTTAGACCCGTTTAAAGAGCAGTTTCTCAGACCATGAGGTGTAGCCATTACAACTTCCAATGGAGAAGGAAGAAGAACAGCTGATATGAATGAAACGGCCCCTCTTCTCTTCTCTGCTTTAGCGTACTATTTCGGAGTATAGAGTAGAGTAGAGTAGTTCTCTGTACTCATGAACAGAAATAGAATGCAGACCTATATTTCTGTTCATCACATAAAATATAGTATGTTATAATGTCTACAGTGAGGGAAATAAGTATTTGACCCCCTCTCAATCAGAAAGATTTCTGGCTCCCAGGTGTCTTTTATACAGGTAACGAGCTGAGATTAGGAGCACACTCTTAAAGGGAGTGCTCCTAATCTCAGCTTGTTACCTGTATAAAAGACACCTGTCCACAGAAGCAATCAATCAATCAGATTCCAAACTCTCCAGCATGGCCAAGACCAAATAGCTCTCCAAGGATGTCAGGGACAAGATTGTCAACCTACACAAGGCTGGAATGGGCTACAAGACCATCGCCAAGCAGCTTGGTGAGAAGGTGACAACAGTTGGTGCGATTATTCGTAAATGGAAGAAACACAAAAGAACTGTCAATCTCCCTCGGCCTGGGGCTCCATGCAAGATCTCACCTCGTCGAGTTGCAATGATCATGAGAACGGTGAGGAATCAGGCCAGAACTACACGGGAGGATCTTGTCAATGATCTCAAGGCAGCTGGGACCATAGTCACCAAGAAAACAATTGGTAACACACTACACCGTGAAGGACTGAAATCCTGCAGCGCCCGCAAGGTCCCCCTGCTCAAGAAAGCACATATACATGCCCGTCTGAAGTTTGCCAATGAACATCTGAATGATTCAGAGGACAACTGGGTGAAAGTGTTGTGGTCAGATGAGACCAAAATAGAGCTCTTTGGCATCAACTCAACTCACCGTGTTTGGAGGAGGAGGAATGCTGCCTATGACCCCAAGAACACCATCCCCACCGTCAAACATGGAGGTGGAAAAATTAAGCTTTTGGGGTGTTTTTCTGCTAAGGGGACAGGACAACTTCACCGCATCAAAGGGACGATGGACGGGGCCATGTACCGTCAAATCTTGGGTGAGAACCTCCTTCCCTCAGCCAGGGCATTGAAAATGTGTCGTTGATGGGTATTCCAGCATGACAATGACTCAAAACACACGGCCAAGGCAACAAAGGAGTGGCTCAAGGAGAAGCACATTAAGGTCCTGGAGTGGCCTAGCCAGTCTCCAGACCTTAATCCCATAGAAAATCTGTGGAGGGAGCTGAAGGTTCGAGTTGCCAAACGTCAGCCTCAGAACCTTAATGACTTGGAGAAGATCTGCAAAGAGGGGTGGGACAAAATCCCTCCTGAGATGTGTGCAAACCTGGTGGCCAACTACAAGAAACGTCTGACCTCTGTGATTGCCAACCAGGGTTTTGAATGTTTGCACAAATAAAAATATGGAAATATCATATTTACATAAGTATTCAAACCCTTTACTCAGTACTTTGTTGAAGCAGCTTTGGCAGCGATTACAGCCTTGAATCTTCTTTGGTATGACGCTACAAGCTTGGCACATCTGTATTTTGGGAGTTTCGCCCATTCTTCTCTATAGATCCTCTCAAGCTCTGTCAGGTTGGATTGGGAGCGTTGCTGCACAGCTATTTACAGGTCTCTCCAGAGATGTTCGATTGGGTTCAAGTCCGGGCTCTGGCTGGGCCACTCAAGGACATTCAGTGACTTGTCCCGATCCACTCTTGTGTTATATTGGCTGTGTGCCTCCAGACGTGACGCTTGGCATTCAGGCCAAAGAGTTCAATCTTTGTTTCATCAAACCAGAGAATCATGTTTCTCATGGTCTGAGAGTATTTAGGTGCCTTTTGACAAACTCTAAGAGGGCTGTCACGTACCTTTAACTGAGGAGTGGCTTCTGTCTGGACACTCTACCATATAGGCCTGATTGGTAGAGTGCTGTAGAGATGGTTGTCCTTCTGGAAGGTTCTCCTATTTTCACAGAGGAACTCTAGAGCTCTGTCAGAGTGAGCATCGGGTTCTTGGTCACCTTCCTAACCAATGCTCTTCTCCACCGATCGCTCAGTTTGTCCTTGTGGCCAGCTCTAAGAAGAGTCTTGGTGGTTCCAAACTTCTTCCATTTAAGAATGATGCAGTCCACTGTGTTCTTTGGGACCTTCAAGGTTGTAGAAATGTTTTGGTACCCTTCCCCTGTGATGTGTGTGTGCTGGTGGCAGGGAAGTCAGGCGCAGGAGAACGAACAAGGAGAGGGACCGACTTCGGCGGAAGTCATGACATCCCCAGATCTGTGCCTTGACACAATCCTGTCTCGGAGTTCTACGGACAATTCCTTCAACCTCATGGCGTCGTTTTTTCTCTGACATGCACTGTCAACTTTCGGACCTTATATAGACAGGTGTGTGCCTTTCCAAATCATGTCCAGTCAATTGAATTTACCACAGGTGGACTCCAATCAAGTTGTAGAAACATCTCAAGGATGATAAATGGAAACAGGATGCACATGAGCTCAATTTAGAGTCTCATAGAAACTGGTCTTAATACTTATGTAAATAAAGTATTTCTGTTTTAATTTTTTTTATACATTTGCTAAAATGTCTAAAAACCTGTTTTTGCTTCATCATTATGGGGTATTGTGATGTCATTATGGGGTATTGTTATGTCATTATGGGAAATTGTGATGTCATTATGGGATATTGTGTGTAGATTGCTGAGGAAAATTTTTTATTTAATCCATTTCAGAATAAGGCTGTAACGTAACAAAATGTGTAAAAAGTCAAAGGGGTCTGAACAGTTTCCGAAGGCACTGCAATATCAACTACAATACATACTACAACATCTACTATATCAATTCAGAAGAGACAATCTGACATTAAATTATATATTCACTTCTCTTTGTTCTGTGACCTAACTCCTATTGGATGTTTCTGATGGAGTAGTCATTCGTTCATTTGTAGCAACAAATCAATTACATGCATTATCAAATGAAAGAGCAGATATCTCCAAACTCTCACGAGAGAGTGAAGTTATGAAATATTTAGTCCCTGAATTATTGAGAGGCAGCAGAGCAGAGAGAGGAGAGCAGCCACTCGATGTGTTAAAGGAAGAGCTCCAAGGGACAGGATGGGAACGGGAACGAGAGGAGCCCAAACTGACAAGACACATTCCCCCAGCCCAATTCTCTTTGATGTGCTGTTGTAGACTCAAACTGCCACATGCACGAGCACACACACATGCACGAGCACACACACACACACACACACACACACACACACACACACACACACACACACACACACACACACACACACACACACACACACACACACACACACACACACACAAACCCTCCATAACCTTATAAAGTTATCCACCCTATAAGTCAGTTATTGTTTTGGACCAAATATGACAATGATCACATTCAGTGTTTGTGGAAGGATGGGATATGTTTTCAGCATTTTCCCACTGAAATCGCGGTTCAGAATGGACTTTTTCTCTCTTTGAAGAACACACCCTTAGCACATTAAGGCATGCATCCCAAATGGCACCCTATTACCTATAAAGTGTATAGGTATTCACTATGTAGGGTGCGATTTGGGACGCAGTTAGGAGATGGGGAACTTGCAGAAGAAGTTGTCTCTTTAGCATATGAAAAAAAAATGTGTATGATGTTCTCTTCAAATTATAAACAATAATGTAGGAGAACTGAGCTAATGTTAGTCAGGCAATGCTTTTATCTTCAAATAATATAATGTAACATTAATTGGAATAGTGTGCAAAACAATTGAGTGAACATACTGTGTGCATTGCATAAAATACTGTAGATACTGTAATACTGTAATACTGTAGTTACTGTAATACTGTAGTTACTGTGATACTGTAATAATGTGATACTGTAGATACTGTAATACTGTAGATACTGTAGATACTGTGATACTGTAATACTGTAATACTGTAGATGCTGTAATACTGTAGATGCTGTGATACTGTAGATGCTGTGATACTGTAGATACTGTAGATGCTGTGATACTGTAGATGCTGTGATACTGTAGATACTGTACATGCTGTGATACTGTAGATACTGTAATACTGTAGATAGTGTAGATACTGTAGATAGTGTAGATACTGTGATACTGTAGATACTGTAATACTGTAGATGCTGTAATACTGTAGATGCTGTGATACTGTAGATACTGTAGATGCTGTGATACTGTAGATACTGTGATACTGTAGATAGTGTACATGCTGTGATACTGTAGATACTGTAATACTGTAGATAGTGTAGATAGTGTAGATACTGTAATACTGTAATACTGTAATACTGTAGATACTGTGATACTGTAATACTGTGATAATGTAATACTGTAGATACTGTAAATAATGTGATTCTGTAGATATTGTAGATACTGTAGATACTGTAATACTGTAGATACTGTAAGAATATGTTATTTGCTTTGGAGTTTGTGTCTCGAAGAATAACATAAATTGCTAACAATACTGTAGTTACTGTAGATACTGTAATACTGTAGATACTGTAGATACTGTAGATATTTTCCTCTAGGTCCTCTGGGTATAGTACAACAGACTGAAGCCCAGTCGAGTAGTATAGTAGAACAGACTGAGGCCCAGTTCAGTAATATAGTAGAACAGACTGAGGCCCAGTCCAGTAATATAGTAGAACAGACTGAGGCCCAGTCCAGTAATATAGTAGAACAGACTGAGGCCCAGTGCAGTAATATAGTAGAACAGACTGAGGCCCAGTCCAGTAATATAGTAGAACAGACTGAGGCCCAGTCCAGTAGTATAGTAGAACAGACTGAGGCCCAGTACAGTAGTATAGTACAGCCAGTCCACATGGATGAAGCTGAATGGTACAGCCTTATTAAAAATGTGGACAGTGTCTGGATATATCCTTATTCCCTCCATAGTGCACTACTTTTGACCAGGACCCAGTGTAGGGCTCTGTGGTTTATGGTGGATTAAAAAAGATGTACTTACCACTAAGACATTTATGTTCTATTCTTCAATGGCTATATATATAATTAATTAAAAAGTCCAGAAATGGATGTAACAATCCCAGATGGTCAATTAAGTCATTAAGACTAATACATATTAGATGTCCTTTTTAAAATCTTATGAATGGCTGTCTGATCTGATGATAATATCCGGGAAGATGAAAAGAACATGACAGGAGGAAAGTAAATAGGTTGACCATCATAATGATGATAAGGAACGAGTGCTCATGATTCCAATCTTATGGTATTTCTGCCTTACAAGCCTCCTAACACATGTTGAAATACAAAGAGGGCTTAGTTAGTTTATGGCATTAGGTTTGCATCCCAAATGGCCCCCTATTCCCTATGTAGTGCACTACTTTTGACCAGACTATGTACCCTGGTCAAAAATGTTGCACTACAGTGCATTCGGAAAGTATTCAGACCACTTGACTTTTTCCGTATTTGGTTACATTACAATCTTATTCTAAAATTGATTAAATAGTATCATATTTACATAAGTATTCGAACCTTTTACTCAGTACTTTATTGAACGACCTTTGGCAGCGATTACAGCCTCGAGTTTTCTTGGGTAGGAAGCTACAAGCTTGGCACACCTGTATTTGAGTAGTTTCTCTCATTCTTCTCTGCAGATCCTCTCAAGCTTTGTCAGGTTGGATGGGGAGTGTCGCTCCACACCTATTTTCAGGTCTCTCCAGAGATGTTAGATCAGGTTCAAGTCCAGGCTCTGGCTGGGCCACTCAAGGACATTCATTGACTTGTCCTGAAGCCACTCCTGCGTTGTCTTGGCTGTGTACTTAGGGTCGTTGTCCTGTTGGAAGGTGAACCTTCGCCCCAGTCTAAGGTACTGAGCGCTCTGGAGCAGGTTTTCTTCAAGGATCTCTCTGTACTTCGATCCTGACTAGTCTCCCAGTCCCTGCTGCTGAAAAACATCCCCACAACATGATGCTGCCACCGCCATGCTTCACCGTAAGGATAGTGCCAGGTTTCCTCCATACGTGACGCTTGGCATTCAGGCCAAAGAGTTCAATCTTGGTTTCATCAAACCAGAGAATCTTGTTTCTCATGGTCTGAGAGTCCTTCAGGTGCTTTTTGGCAAACTCCAAGAGGGCTGTCATGTGCCTTTTACTGAGGAGTGGCTTCCGTCTGGCCACTCTACCATAAAAGCCTGATTGGTGGAGTGCTGCAGAGATGTTTGTCCTTCTGGAAGGTTCTCCCATCTCCACAGAGGAACTCTGGAGATCTATCAGAGTGACCATCAGGTTCTTGGTCACCTCCCTGACCAAGGCCCTTCTCCCCGATTGCTCAGTTTGGCCGGGCGGCGAGCAACATGGAGAGTCTTGGTGGTTCCAAACTTCTTCCATTTAAGAAATGATGGTGGCCACTGTTCTTGGGGACCTTCAATGCTGCAGAAATGTTTTGGTACCCCTCCCCAGATCTGTGTCTCCACACAATCCTGTCTCGGAGCTCTACAGACAATTCCTTCGACCTCATGTCTTGGTTTTTGCTCTGACATGCATTGTAAACTATGGTACCTTGTATAGACAGGTGTGTGCCACAGGTGGACTCCAATCAAGTTGTAGAAACATCTCAAGGATTATCAATGGAAGCAGGATGCACCTGAGCTCAATTTCGAGTCTCATAGCAAAGGGGCTGAAAACGTATTTAAATAAGGTATTTGTTTAAAAAAATATATATACATTTGCAAACATTTCTAAAAACCTGTTTGTTTTTGCTTTGTCATTATGGGCTATTGTGTGTAGATTGATAAGGTGGAAAAAACATTTAATATATTTTAGAATAAGGCTGTACCGTAAAAATATTTGGAAGGTGAAGGGGTCTGAGTACTTTCTGAATGCACTGTATATTGGGAATGGGGTGCCATTTCGGACGCAACAATGGTGTGATGTTGCTCCTAGGAGCTCTTATTTGTTGTGAGTGAGGTCATAGCAGGAAGTGTGACTAGGATGTGTGAGGCTGCTTTAGCGATACAAAGTGCCTGCTGTTTTCTGGATGCTGCCTGCTGATAATGAGCCTGGTTGTGTGTATGTGGTGGCTAGTGAGCTAATCCTGGAGTTATGAACTACGCCCTTCTCACAAACCTCAGAAACTCTCAGACCTGATAAGTTTAACCGTTAGATTTTAACAAACAGTCTATTTGTGTTAGAGCGATCGTTCATTTTGTGATGGTTTTTGATTGAGCAAACAAGCAAACAGGTTGGTTAACTAAATGTTAAACTGTTGAAGTGACCATCATCTGCACAGTAGTAGGTATATCCTGGTTGTTGCCATGAGTCAGAAATGTATTATTCCTGCATACAAGTAGCCCCTCGAAGATTATCAAAAGTGTTGTTTAATTTATCTGCAACATCAATGCTCTTGACAGTTAATTTAGTTTCTCTGCAGTTTGAGTAATGCCAGATGCCCAGTAGGAGGTTGGTAGAGTAAGTACAACAATAACAAATCAAGGCAGGTAGCTTAATTGTACATAGTGGGTACTATTCATCAAGACGTACGTCCATCCCTCTACAGCTCAGCCAGTGTTCAAAATACATTACCTCATAACAACCATTAATCTGACTGTGACTTCCATGTGGCTCTTCTGTCTGTCTGGTGAGGCTAATCATAATGTGACAGGCTTTCTTCTTCTTCTCCTTCTCCTCCTCCTTCTTCTTCTCCTTCTTCTTCTTCTTCTCCTTCTTCTTCTTAAACCCATGCCATATTTATACCTGCTCTCAGAGCATTTCTTATTATTCTGTACGTAAATCTGCAACACTCCATTTATTATGATATGTTACGTTTCTTATGGTATATATTAATTTATGGATATCAATCACCCATTTTGTATGATATGTTAAGAATTAAAATTCATATTATATGTTATGAATTTCTGAAACGTACAATGTTACAAATTTGCAAAACTTACTACAGGAATTGGCAAAATGTATGATATAATACAATATTATAGCTAGGTTGTCACTCCCTGACATTAGAGAGACGTTTATTTTCCTCTAGTTTGGTTAGGTCAGGGTGTGATGTGGGGTGGGCAATCTAGTTGGCCTATTTCTTTGTGTTTAGCAGAGTATGGTTCCTAATCAGAGGCAGCTGTCTATCGTTGTCTCTGATTAGGAATCATACTTAGGTAGCCCTTTTTTTCCCACCTTTAGTTGTGGGATCTTGTTTTTGTGTTGTACCTGTGAGCACACCATTACGTCACGTTTCGTTTGCATTTGTTGTGTATCTACTTGTAAGGGGTGCGTGCCTGCACCACGGGATTTCGTTTATTTATTCGGTAATTGTTTACCGTGTGCTATTGCACTTTTGTTTGTGGAGTTGAGGTTTCTCCTCAGTGTGCCCAATTCATTCCCTGTGGGTGGTGACTACGTTTGTGCGGTATTTTCCCATGTGTTTGTATTGTGCCTTCGGGACCGCCTGATTAAACGTTGTGTTACACTGGAACTTATCTGCTTTCCTGCTCCTGATTCCTACACACCCCCCTCCTACTAGGAGGCAATGTTACATAGGTGGCTAATGTTACCTAGCTGGCTAACATTAGCTGGGCTAGGTGTTAAGTTTAGCTAGGTTAGGGTTAAGTTTAGGAGTTAGGTTAAAGGGTTAAGGTTAGGGTTAGGGGAAGGGTTAGCTAAAAAAAGAAATCAATTCATCAATTTTAGAATAAGGCTGAACGTAACAAAATGTGGAAAAAGTTTGAATACTTTCTGAATGCACTGTATACTGGGAAGTGGTTGCCATTTGGGATGCAACACTGGTGTAAAGTTGCTCCTAGGAGCATGATTGGTATAGCACTCTTATTTACAAAATTAGGAATATGTTACGAATTTGCAAAACGTACTATATGTTAGGAATTGACTAAATGTATGATATAATACCAATTACAGCTAGCTAGCTAACGTTAGCTAGGCTAGATTTTATGGTTAAGTTTAGGAGTTAGGTTAAAGGGTTAAGGTTAGGGGAGGGGTTAGCAAACATGCTAAGTAGTTGCACAGTAGCTAAAAAATCCCGGTATTGGGATTCATTGTCATGTGACCATGGCGGGGAATTCAAAACTGCAAGAGTAATCATTTCAAATAATCAAATAATCAACTATTTTCCTCCATTTGAAAGATATATCTCCTAAATCTAACCACGCTGTCCGATTTTCAGAGGCTTTACGGAGAATGCATAAAGTTAGGTTATGTTAGGAGAGTACATTGACAATAGCTGTGTGTAATGTTTAGCCAATTCAAAGAAGGGCATCAACAGACAGAAAACTAGCTAGAATTATGCACTTACCTTTGACAATCTGCATCAGATGACACTCATAGGACATTATGTTATACAATACATGCATTTTTAGTTCCATCAAGTTCATATTTATATCCAAAAACAGCATTTACAGTCGCGGTGAAATTCAGAATTTTTTTCGGCTCAAATGCTCCCAGTGAATCCAGCATTACAAATCACGGAATTACTATTCGAAAACATTGGTAAATTATAATATTGTCATTCAAAGAATAATATATTATCATCTCGTAATTGCTACCGAATGGCCAGATCTCAAAATAACTTTACTGGGAAATCACATTTTGCAATAAACTGGGTACTATGCTAACAACAATAAGCTAAGCTATAAGCTAAGCTAAGCTATACAGTTAGCATTAGCATCATCTAATATCGATAATAACATTCTAAATATCCCCTTACCTTTGATTATCTCCATCAGAAGGCGCTGCCAGGGATCCCAGGTCCAGAACAAATGTGGTTTCTTTTGACAAAGTTCATAATTTATGTCCAAATAGTTAGCGTTCAGTAGGCTCCCACAAAATGAGGTGGGCAGTGTAAAGTCACGCTGAAAAGCTAAAAAAAACCTAGTAAATAATCTATTTACGTTTGTTCAAACATGTCAAACGTTGTTTAGCATTAATCTTTTGGTCCATTTTTAACGTGAAACATCAGTAAACATCAGTAATATTTTCACACAACCTATCAAGTGTCTAGAATAAACGATTATGACAAAGACACTCTTCTCAGATTTATGCGCAGGCGCAAAAAATGAAGTGATGACGTGTCAACTTCCAAGCATTCTAATTCGGTCTGTATTCATCACAGATGCTTCAAACAACTTTATAAAGATCGTTGACATCTAGTGGAAGCCTTAGGAGTTGCGAACTGAATCCTTTCTCACTATGGTATCTATAAAACAAAGACACTAAATAGTACAGTCACAAAATTCACATTTTTTTTAATCTATTTTTCACAGGTTTTTGCCTGCAATATGTGTCACGTCCTGACCATATACTTAGGTATTTTTGTATTATATTTGGTCAGGACGTGGCAGAGTTATGTTTGGTTATGGTATAGTGGGGTTGTGAGTATTGGGTTAGGTTCTAGGTTAGGTTTTCTATGTGTAGGTGTATATCTATGTTTGGTTAATTGGGGTTGGGACTCTCAGTTGAAGGCAGGTGTTGTCTATCTGCCTTTGATTGAGAGTCCCATATAGTGGGGTGTGTTTGTGTTTGGTATTTGTGGGTAATTGTATCTTTTGCATTGCTGTCTGTTCAGCCTGTGAAACTGTCATCTGTCGTGTTTATTGTTTTTTTCGTGTACATCATATTTAAATAAAATGATGTGGAGCACGCAACCCGCTGCGTATTGGTCTGACAGTGATTTCGAGATATCTTCAGATGAAGGTGAAGAGCGTGACGAATTACCCACCAACAACGGACCAAGCAGCAGAGGAAGGAGCAGCACAAGGAGAGGCACCAGGAGAAAAGCTATCTGGAGTCATGGTCTTGGGAGGAAATCCTGGATGGGAAAGGACCATGGGCTCAAGCTGGGGAGTATCGCCGCCCGCAGTGGGAGATCGAGGCGGCGAGAGCTGAGAGGCGCTGGTACGAGGCAAGGGAGCTCAACGGACACAGGAGGCAGCCCCACAATTTTTTTGGGGGGGGGCACACGGGGAGATTGGCAGAGTCAGGTGGTAGACCTAAGCCAACTCCCCGTGCTTACCGGAAGCAGCGTGGTACTGGTAGGACACCGTGTTATGCTGTGGAGCGCACGGTGTCCCCAGTGCGCGTTCAAAGCCCGGTGCGCTACATACCAGCCCCCCGCAAGTGCCATGCGAGTGCAGGCATCGAGCCAGGGCGGATGGTGCCAGCTCAGCGCGTCTGGTCTCCAGTGCGCCTCCTCGGTCCAGGTTATCCTGCGCCGGCGTTGCGCACTGTGTCTCCAGAGCGCTGGGAGGGTCCAGTTCGCCCAATGCCTGCTCTCCGCCTGTGCCGGGCCAAAGTGGGCTTTCAGCCTGGAGTGTGGGTAAAGAGTGTCCGTACCAGAACTCCAGTGCTCCCCCACAGCCCGGTTTATCCTGTGCCTCCTCCTCGGACCAGGCCTCCAGTGGGTCTCCCCATCCTGGTCCATCCTGTGCCACCTCCCAGGACTAGGCCTCCAGTGGGTCTCCCCATCCTGGTCCGTCCTGTGCCACCTCCCAGGACTAGGCCTCCAGTGGGTCTCAACTGTCCTGAACTGCCAGAGTGGCCAGGGACGCCCGCCAGCCCGGTGAGTCCTGTGCCTACGCCTAGGGCCAGGCCTCTGTCATGTCTCCCCAGCCTGGTGAGTCCTGTGCCTGTGCCCAGGGCCAGGCATCCATCATGTCTCCCCAGCCTGGTGAATCCTGGGTCAGGGCCGTTGGAGTATCCGACCCCGGTGTACGGCCCAGAGGATCCGACACCGGGGTGCGACCCAGAGGATCCGACACCGGGGTGCGACCCAGAGGATCCGACACCGGGGTGCGACCCAGAGGATCCGACACCGGGGTGCGGACCAGAGTATCCGACAACAGCTTGCGACCCGGGACTGAGGGGAGCTGCCTGTGACCCAGAACCGGGTGAGTCTGGTCACAATTCTAAAGTAAAGTTGATTAACTATGACTGTGATGATTCTGCCTACAACCCAGAACCGAAGGAGGCTGCTTACAGCCTGGGACCGAAGGAGTCGGCCCACGAACCAGAACCAAAGAAGTCTGCCTACTGTCCTAAGCCCAACAGGTCGGTCTACGGTCTGTTGGACAGTAGGCCAGAACCGGAGCCACCTCCAATATAGGTGGGTTGGGGAGGGGGGGTGTAGTACTGTGCCATCGTTGACGGCAGCCACCCTCCCTTCCCTCCCTTTAGTTAGGGGGTTAATTGTGTGTTTTTTTGTGTGTTTTTTTTTCTGTTGGTTTGGTGCATTCAGTGTATGCACCTTTAGGGGGGGGTAATGTCACGTCCTGACCATATACTTAGGTATTTTTGTATTATATTTGGTCAGGACGTGGCAGAGTTATGTTTGGTTATGGTATAGTGGGGTTGTGAGTATTGGGTTAGGTTCTAGGTTAGGTTTTCTATGTGTAGGTGTATATCTATGTTTGGTTAATTGGGGTTGGGACTCTCAGTTGAAGGCAGGTGTTGTCTATCTGCCTTTGATTGAGAGTCCCATATAGTGGGGTGTGTTTGTGTTTGGTATTTGTGGGTAATTGTATCTTTTGCATTGCTGTCTGTTCAGCCTGTGAAACTGTCATCTGTCGTGTTTATTGTTTTTTTCGTGTACATCATATTTAAATAAAATGATGTGGAGCACGCAACCCGCTGCGTATTGGTCTGACAGTGATTTCGAGATATCTTCAGATGAAGGTGAAGAGCGTGACAATATGAGTTTTGTTATACTTACAGACACCATTCAAACTGTTTTAGAAAATTCAGAGTGTTTTCTATCCAAACCTGAACAATAATATGCATATTCTAGCTTCTGAGTTGGTGTAGGAGGCAGTTAAAAATGGGCACATATTTTTTTCCAAAATTCTCAATACTGCCCCCTAGCCCAAACAGGTTAAAAGTTGATAATTAGCTAAAATGCTAAAGTTGTCCGTGATGAGATTCAAACTCACAATCTTTGGGTTACTAAACGTCCACGTTATACGCCTACTCATTCACCCCGACCAACTACCCTACTTTTGTTTTTGCCTTAACTTGTTATGGATAGGGGGCAGTATTTTCACGGCCGGATAAAAAACGTACCCGATTTAATCTGATTTTTACTCCTGCCCAGAAACTAGAATATGCATATAATTATTAGCTTTGGATAGAAAAAACTCAAAAGCTTCTAAAACTGTTTGAATGGTGTCTGTGAGTATAACAGAACTCATTTGGCAGGCCAAAACCTGAGAAGATTCCAAACAGGAAGCGCCCTCTCTGACTATTTCTTGGCCTTCTTGATCATCTCTATCCAAAACAGGAGATCTCTGCTGTAACGTGACATTTTCTAACTCTCCCATAGGCTCTCAGAAGGCGCCAGAACGTTGAATGATGACTTTGCAGGCCATGGCTGAAAAACAGTAGCGCATTTGGATAGTGGTCGATCTGAAAACAATGAGACTGGGGGCACGTGCACGAGAAGACTCCATGTTTTTATTTTTTCGTCTTTGAACGAAAACAGGGTTTCCCGGTCGGAATATTATCACTTTTTTACGAGAAAAATCGCATAAAAATTGATTTTAAACAGCGTTTGACATGCTTCGATGTACGGTAATGGAATATTTTGAAATTTATTGTCACGAAACACGCCGGGCGCGTCACCCTTCTTTACCCTTCGGACAGTGTCTTGAACGCACGAACAAAACGCCGCTATTTGGATATAACTATGGATTATTTGGAACCAAACCAACATTTGTTATTGAAGTAGAAGTCCTGGGAGTGCATTCTGACGAAGAACAGCAAAGGTAATCCAATTTTTCTTATAGTAAATCTGAGTTTGGTGAGGGCCAAACTTGGGTGTCAAAATAGCTACCCTGTGATAGACATAGCGAGTGCATAGAGGAGTTCTGTATCTATAATTCTTAAAATAATTGTTATGTTTTTTGTGAACGTTTATCGTGAGTAATTTAGTAAATTCACCGGAAGTTTCGGTGGGTATGCTAGTTCTGAACATCACATGCTAATGTAAAAAGCTGTTTTTTTATATAAATATGAACTTGATTGAACAAAACATGCATGTATTGTATAACATAATGTCCTAGGAGTGTCATCTGATGAAGATCATCAAAGGTTAGTGCTGCATTTAGCTGTGGTTTTCTTTTTTGTGACATTATATGCTAGCTTGAAAAATGGGTGTGTGATTATTTCTGGCTGGGTACTCTGCTGACATAATCTAATGTTTTGCTTTCGCTGTAAAGCCCTTTTGAAATCGGACAGTGTGGTTAGATAAAGGAGAGTCTTGTCTTTAAAATGGTGTAAAATAGTCATATGTTTGAAAAATGGAAGTTTTCGGATTTTCGAGGACTTTGTATTTCGCGCCACGCCCATCATTGGATATTGGAGCAGGTGTTCCGCTTGCGGAACGTGTAGATGTAAGAGGTTTTAAGTAACCATCTGTCTTATGTAACCATACAAACCAAACATAACATACTCATACTAATTTGAGTGTCCCGGGATTTACGTTTACTATGTTACATCTAGTCTATGAGACCAGGCTGCATATCTGGACAGATGCATGCATGGTGAATAGTGACTGAAAGCCATTTGTTAAAGATACAACCCTAAAGTGATCGGTCATGCCTCCTATCAGAGTGAGGCACTTCAAATCGATTGAGATATCGACACACAAAGTACCCTGTCTTGTTTCTCAACCAAAACACATTTCACACCATCGATGCTAACATGGTTTAGGTGAGACAAATCTAATTCACAGGCAAGCTTCTAGAACTTAGTCGTCAGGGTGATCTCATTCTAGAACCAAAAACCAAACGGATTTGGATGAATCTGACAAATGTTGTCTTACAGACCGCCAAACATCTACAACTGAACAATACACACAATGTTCTATTAAACTACTATATCCCCCTTTCTTATCTAGTAGGTTGTCCTTCCTCTGTTTGTCCTAGGGTAACCTAGCTATTCTTTTATGTGTCTAGTTTGAGCAGTGGGATGGAGTTGTAGTTTTCTTTATGGATGGTTGGATATTTTCTCTGGGTGTACTCCAGTTATTCAGGCCTTTGGGATCTCCACAGGAAGATGCTTATGGACTGTGTTTTATCCTGTGATGTCTTTGGTAACTGTTGAGTTAACACACATACAGTACGGTACACACACACACACACATACGGAAGAGAAGAAGAGAGAGGAAACTGTTGCTACCCCGCAGGTTGCTGACCGACCCCTTTAGAGAGACACGTTCACTCTGCTTCCTCTCCACAAGAGACCTCTCTCTGTGTCATACATACATACGCACATACACACGCACACACACTCACACACACTCACACACACGCGCCCTCCCAAATGTGCTGACCTCTCATTTCGCCACACCTGCTTCTATTCATAGCTGCTATTTTCCATTCAAGTGTGAAGAGGACCCGTTTCCTTCACTCATAAAACTGGACCCAACCGATCGTGATTTAGTTGTGATTCAGGATGTAGAAGATTGAGTCTACTGATTGAGTATGCAATCCAAGGACCACACTTTGAGAGCAGTCCTTTGCAATAAAATTCCTTTTAAAATGTTTTGAAACATCTCTCTCTATATATATCTCCATATCTCCATCTCTCTCTCTCTCGCTCTCTCTCTCTCTCTCTCTCTCTCTCTCTGTCTCTCAGCTAACAAAGCAGAATGTCAGCATTTAGTGAATACAGGCCTATGTTGGAATACTGGATTATAAACTCAGCAAAAAAAGAAACGTCCTCTCACTGTCAACTGCATTTATGTTCAGCAAACTTAACATGCGTAAATATTTGTTTGAACATAACAAGATTCAACAACTGAGACATAAACTGAACAAGTTCCACAGACATGTGACTAACAGAAATGGAATAATGTGTCCCTGAACAAAGGGGGGGGGTCAAAATCAAAAGTAACAGTCAGTATCTGGTGTGGTCACCAGCTGCATTAAGTACTGCAGTGCATCTCCTCCTCATGGACTGCACCAGATTTGCCTGTTCTTGCTGAGATGTTACCCCACTCTTCCACCAAGGCACCTGCAAGTTCCCAGACATTTCTGGGGGGGAATGGCCCTAGCCCTAGCTCTCACCCTACGATCCAAAAGGTCCCAGACATGCTCAATGGGATTGAGATCTCCTCCGTGTGCGCTCTTCGCTGGCCATGGCAGAACACTGACATTCCTGTCTTGCAGGAAATCACGCACAGAACGAGCAGTATGGCTGGTGGCATTATCATGCTGGAGGGTCATGTCAGGATGAGCCTGCAGTAAGGGTACCACATGAGGGAGGAGGATGTCTTCCCTGTAATGCACAAGAGATGTTGTTGTGTTGAGATTGCCTGCTATGACAACAAGCTCAGTCCGATGATGCTGTGACACACCGCCCAGACCATGACGGACCCTCCACCTCCAAATCGATCCCGCTCCAGAGTACAAGCCTTGGTGTAACGCTCATTTCTTCGACGATAAACGCAAATCTGACCATCACCCCTGGTGAGACAAAACCGCAACTCGTCAGTGAAGAGCACTTTTTGCCAGTCCTGTCTGGTCCAGCGATGGTGGGTTTGTGCCCATAGGCAACGTTGTTGCCAGTGATGTCTGGTGAGGACCTGCCTTACAACGGGCCTACAAGCCCTCAGTCCAGCCTCTCTCAGCCTATTGCGGACAGTCTGAGCACTGATGGAGGGATTGTGCATTCCTGGTGTAACTCGGGCAGTTGTTGTTGCCATCCTGTACCTGTCCCCAGGTGTGATGTTCGGATGTACCAATCCTGTGCAGGTGTTGTTACACGTGGTCTGCCACTGCGAGGACAATCAGCTGTCCGTCCTGTCTCCCTGTTGCGCTGTCTTAGGCGTCTCACAGTACGGACATTGCAATTTATTGGCCACATCTGCAGTCCTCATGCCTCCTTGCAGCATGCCTATGGCACATTCACACAGATGAGCAGGGACCCTGGCCATCTTTCTTTTGGTGTTTTTCAGAGTCAGTAGAAATGCCTCTTTAGTGTCCTACGTTTTCATAACTGTGACCTTAATTTCCTACCGTCTGAAAGCTGTTTGTGTCTTAACAACCGTCCCACGGGTGCATGTTCATTAATTGTTTATGGTTCATTGAACAAGCATGGGAAACAGTGTTCAAACCCTTTACAATGAAGATCTGTGAAGTTATTTGGATTTTTATGAATTATCTTTGAAAGACAGGGTCCTGAAAAGGGATGTTTCTTTTTTTTTGCTGTGTTTAATTCCTTGACGAGGCCATCTATTTTCTTACTGCATCTCAATTAACTTCACCAAATTAAATGTTATTGGTCGCATACACACATTTAGCAGATGTTAATGCGGTTGTAGCGAAATGCTTGTGTTCCTATCTCCAACAGTGCATTAGTATCTAACAATTCACAACAATGCACACAAATCTAAAAGTACAAGAATGGAATTAAGAAATATATAATATTAGGATGAGCAATGTCGGAGTGGCATTGACTAGAATACAGTAAACTAGAATACAGTACATACATACATATGAGATGAGTTAAGCAGTATATAAACATTATTAAAGTGACCAGTGATTCCATGTCTATGTACACAGGGCAGCAGCCTCTAAGGTGCAGGGTGGAGTAACCAGTGGTAGCCGACTAGTGACAGTGACTAAGTTCAGGCAAGGGTACTGGGTGGAGGCCGGCTAGTGATGTCTATTTAACCGTCTGATGGCCTTGAGATAGAAGCTGTTTTTCAGTCTCTTGGTCCCTGGTTTAATACACCTGTACTGACCTCGCCTTCTGGATGATTGCCGGGTGAAATGGCCATGGCTCGGGTGACTGAGGTCCTTGATGACCTTCTTGTGACACAGGGTGCATTTGATGTCCTGAAGGGCAGGCAGTGTGCTCCCAATGATGCGTTGGGCTGACCGCATGACCCTCTTGAGAGCCCTGCCGTTGCGGACGGTGCAGTTGCAGTACCAAGTGGTGATACAGCCCGACAGGATGCATCTGTAAAAGGTTGTGAGGGTTTTAGGGGCCAAGCCGAATTTCTTCTGCCTCCTGAGGTTGAAGAGGCCCTATTGCTCCTTCTTCACCACACTGTCTGTGTGGGTGGACCATTTCAGATTGTCAGTGATGTGTACGCTGAGGAACTGGAAGCTTTCTACCTTCTCCACTGCGGTCCCGTTAATGTGGATGGGATCGTGCTCCCTCTGCTGTTTCCTGAAGTCCACGATCAGCTCCTTCATTTTGTTGGTGTTGAGGGAAGGTTATTTTCCTGGCACCACTCCGCCAGCGCCCTCATCTCCTCCTTGTAGGTTGTCTTGTCATTGTTGGTCATCAGGCCTACCACTGTTGTGTCGTCTGCAAACTTGATGATTGAGTTGGAGGCGTGCATAGCCACGCAGTCGTGGGTGAACAGGGAGTACAGGAGGGGGCTGAGCACGCACCTTTGTGGGACCCCAGTGTTGAGGATCAGTGAAGTGGAGATGTTGTTTCCTACCTTCACCACCTGGAGGCGGCCCATCAGGAAGTCCAGGACCCAGTTGAACAAGGCGGGCTTCAGACCCAGGGCCCTGAGCTTAATTATGAGCTTGGAGGGTACTATGGTGTTGAATGTTGAGCTGTAGTCAATGAACATCATTCTTACATAGGTGTCTCTTGTCCTGATGGGATAGGGCAGTGTGCGGTGTGATGGTGATTGCATCATCCATCAATCTATTGGGACAGTATGCAAATTGAAGTGGTTCTAGGGTGTCAGGTATTGTGAAGGTGATATGATCCTTAACTAGCCTCTCAAAGCACTTCTTGATGACAGAAGTGAGTGCTACGGGGCGATAGTCATTTAGTTCAGTTACCTTTGCTTTTTTGGATACAGGAACAATGGTGGACATTTTGAAGCATGTGGGGAAAGCAGACTGGTATAGGGAGATATTGAATATGTCCGTAAACACTCTAGCCAGCTGGTCTGCGCATGCTCTGAGGACACGGCTAGGGATGTCATCTGGGCCGACAGCCTTGCGAGGGTTAACATGCTTAAATGTCTTACTCAGTGGCAATATTCAAGGCTAAGACGATAATCGAAGAAAATTGTTTAAAGATGTAATGCGGTTGGCATTTGATTGTGAGGTATTCTAGGTTGGGGGAACAAAAGGACTTAAGTTCCTGTACATTACTACAATCACACCATGAGTAGTTAATAATGAAACATACACCTCCGCCTTGCTTCTTCCAGGAGAGTTCTTTATTCCTATCTGAACGATGTACTGAGAACTCAGCTGGCTGTGTGGACGGGGACAGTATATCTGGAGAGAGATGGACTGAGATCCCAGCTGGCTGTATGGACAGGGACAGTATATCTGGGGAGAGATGGACTGAGAACCCAGCTGGCTGTGTGGACGGGGACAGTATATCTGGAGAGAGATGGACTGAGAACCCAGCTGGCTGATGGACGGGGACAGTATATCTGGAGATAGATGTACTGAGAACCCAGCTGGCTGTATGGACAGGGACAGTATATCTGGGGAGAGATGGACTGAGAACCCAGCTGGCTGTATGGACGGGGACAGTATATCTGGAGAGAGATGTACTGAGAACCCAGCTGGCTGTATGGACGAGGACAGTATATCTGGAGAGAGATGGACTGAGAACCCACCTGGCTGTGTGGACGGGGACAGTATATCTGGAGGGAGCCATGATTTTGTGAAACAGAGTATGTTACAGCCCCTGATATCTCTCTGGAAGGATATCCTCGCCCTGAGCTCGTCAGGGACTGACGAGGGACTGACCATTAGCGGGTAATATACTTTGAAGTGGTGGATGGTGTGCATGCCTCCTGAGTCTAACTAAATGACCACTCCCAATATCTCTTCTCCGCCGGCAGAGTCTTGGAGCAGCTTCTGGGATAAATTCAGGCGCCATGAAAGGTACAGTACGAACAAAGGATCACTGCAGAGAATTGTTGAGCCTTTTGGATCAGGAAGCAGAGTAGAAAAGAGAGGCGAAGGAGAAAGAGGAGAAGGAGAAGGGAAGGAGCAGGAGGAAGAGAAAAGGAGAGGAGGAGGAGGAGGAGAAGAGGAGGAGGAGAAGGAGAGGAGGAGAAAGAGGAGGAGGAGAAAAGGAGAGGAGGAGGAGAAGAGGAGGAGGAGGAGGATAAGGAGCAGGAGAAAGGGAGGAGAAGGAGGAGGAGAAAATGAGAGGAGGAGGAGAAGGGGAGGAGGAGGAGAAAAGGAGAGGAGGAGAAGAAAGGGAGGAGGAGGAGGAGAAAAGGAGAGGAGGAGGAGAAGACGATGAGGAGAAGGGAAGGAGGAGAAGGAGAGGAGGATGAGGAGAGGATGAGGTGGAGGAGACGAGGAGGAGAAGGGAAGGAGGAGAACAGGAGGAAGAGACAAGGAGGAGAAGGGAAGGAGGAGGAGTAGGAGTAGGAGGAGAAAGATGAGACAGAAGAGGAGAGAAGGAGTTGGAGGAAGAAGAGGAGGAGGAGGAGGGAAGGAGGAGGAGGAGTGGCAGGAGGGACAGGAGAAAGGGTAGAGGAGGAGGAGGGGTAAAGGAGGAGGTCAGAAATTATGCGTGCATAACTTACTATTGGTTGGTTGATCAAGATATCTCGTTAGAACACCTTAATTAGCTGTCCTGATTAATTAACAATGTGACCTTGCTGAACGTCCATTATGGAAGAAAGTATAAGCAGCATTCTTTAACCCCACTTTAACCCCAGTACCATGTGCTACTACCTACTACTGTCATTTACAACCATTTACTACTGTTTTACCTACTACTACCATGTACTGCTGTGTTACCTACTACTACCATGTACTGTGTTGTATACTGTGCTGTATATTGTGTTATATACTGTGTTATATACTGTGTTGGATACTGTGTTGTATACTGTGTTATATACTGTGTTGTATACTGTGCTTTATACTGTGTTATATGCTGTGTTATATACTGTGTTGGATACTGTGTTATATACTGTGTTATATACTGATTTGTATACTGCGTTATATATTGTGCTATATACTGTGCTATATACTGTGTTATATACTGTGTTATATACTGTGTTGTATACTGTGTTGTATACTGTGTTATATACTGTGTTATATACTGTGCTATATACGGTGTTATATACTGTTTTGTATACTGTTCTTTATACCGTGTTATATACTGTGTTATATACTGTGTTTTATACTGTGTTATATACTATGTTGTATACTGTGTTTTATACTGTGTAATATACTATGGTATATACTGTGTTGTATACTGTGTTATATACTATGTTGTATACTGTGTTATATACTGTGTAATATACTATGGTATATACTGTGTTATATACTGATTTGTATACTGTGTTATATATTGTGCTATATACTGTGCTATATACTGTGTTATATACTGTGTTGTATACTGTGTTATATACTGTGTTATATACTGTGTGGTATACTGTGTTATATACTGTGTGGTATACTGTGTTATATACTGTGTGGTATACTGTATAATATACTGTGCTATATACTGTGTTATATACTGTGTTATATACTGTGCTATATACTGTGTTATATACAGTGTGTTATACTGTGTGGTATACTGTGTGCTATACTGTGTTATATACTGTGTGGTATACTGTATTATATACTGTGTTATATACTGTGTTATTATACTGTGTGGTATCCTGTGTGGTATACTGTGTTATATACTCTGTGGTATACTGTGTTATACACTGTGTTATATACTGTGTTATATACTGTGTTGTATACTGTGTGGTATGCTGTGTGGTATACTGTGTTTTAAACTGTGTTATATACTGTGTTATATACTGTGTGGTATACTGTGTTATATACTGTGTGGTATACTGTGTGGTATACTGTGTTATACACTGTGTTATATACTGTCTTATATACTGTGTGGTATACTGTGTGGTATACTGTGTTATATACTGTGTTATATACAGTGTGGTATACTGTGTGGTATACTGTGTTATATACTGTGTGGTATACTGTGTGGTATACTGTGTTATATACTGTGTGGTATACTGTGTTATATACTGTGTTATATACTGTGTTATATACTGTGTGGTATACTGTGTGGTATACTGTGTTATATACTGTGTTATATACTGTGTTATATACGTTTCAGGTCAATCACTATACATGTCTTTAGCTTGAATTTCTTTGTGTTCAGATTTAGTTCAGGATTTAATTCAAGTCACTTTATCCCAGCCTAAATAGTTTTCTCATACCTTCTTGTTATTATACGCCTACATTTGTCAGTGTTTTTTTATTTATTTTTATTTTTGCCAACAACTCCTCCACATTAAACAATTTTTTTGGTTGAATTAGTCTCACTCCCTACAAATCCCTTCTGACCTTGTTCTTGGCATTGAAGGCGTATTACTAACCAATGATATTGTTAAAGTGGATGTATTCCACTGTCAGAATTGGCTAATAGGCTTGACTAACGTTTTGGAGATAGTGATGCCCTTGTAATGGTCATTTGGGACACAGCCATTATTTTGTTCTTCAGTGCTTTATCAAACCCTTCAGTGAAGCCTGCTGAGCTGAGTATCCCGACTCAGGATATGACCCAGATACAGACACAGGAGGCGGACAGTTCGGTTCTCAGAATATTTATTATAACAAAGGGGCAGTCAAAGTGCAGGTCGAGGGCAGGCAGGGGTTCGTAGTCCAAGGCAGAGTCAATCAGGGACAGAATGGCAGGCAGGCTCAGGGTCAGGACAGGCAGAAAGGTCGGAACCCGGGAAGACTAGAAAACAAGAACTACCGAACTGGAGAAAACGGGAAACACGCTGGTAAGACCTGACAAAAAAAGAAAAACTGGCAACAGACAGACAGAAAACGCAGGTATAAATACACAGGGGATAACGGGTGAAATAGGAGACACCTGGTAGGAGGTGGAGACAATCACAAGACAGGTGAAACATATCAGGGTGGGACACTGAGTCTGCCTTCATAAGAACCCTCTCCATCTCTGAGACTCCACAGTCCACCATGACACATGTGCCACTAAAAGGTACACTGACTGAACTAGCTGGAGTATATGAGGACAGCAGAGCACACAGCTGATCACTGTCTGGCCATAGTTCACATCATCATCATCCATCTGCAGAATGAGTTTTGCGGCCTGTATTTGAGGAGCATTCCGTCGCTTGGTTGGTTTCGGAAGGTAATTGTATATTAGAGGAGATGATATAACCACTGACCCACCCCCCCCATAACAGGCTGTTTACTAGACCTGCTGAGTGACTGTGAAACAGGCTGTTTACTAGACCTGCTGCCTGCTGAGTGAAGGTGTAACAGGCTGTTTACTAGACCTGCTGAGTGACTGTGTAACAGGCTGTTTACTAGACCTGCTGAGTGACTGTCTAACAGGCTGTTTACTAGACCTGCTGAGTGACTGTGTAACAGGCTGTTTACTAGACCTGCTGAGTGACTGTCTAACAGGCTGTTTACTAGACCTGCTGAGTGACTGTGTAACAGGCTGTTTAATAGACATGCTGAGTGACTGTGTAACAGGCTGTTTACTAGACCTGTTGAGTGACTGTGTAACAGGCTGTTTACTAGACCTGTTGAGTGACTGTGTAACAGGCTGTTTAATAGACATGCTGAGTGACTGTGTAACAGGCTGTTTACTAGACCTGCTGAGTGACTGTGTAACAGGCTGTTTACTAGACCTGCTGAGTGACTGTGTAACAGGCTGTTTACTAGACCTGCTGAGTGACTGTGTAACAGGCTGTTTACTAGACCTGCTGAGTGACTGTGTAACAGGCTGTTTACTAGACCTGCTGCCTGCTGAGTGACTGTGTAACAGACTGTTTACTAGACCTGCTGAGTGACTGTGTAACAGGCTGTTTACTAGACCTGCTGAGTGACTGTGTAACAGGCTGTTTACTAGACCTGCTGAGTGACTGTGTAACAGGCTGTTTACTAGACCTGCTGAGTGACTGTGTAACAGGCTGTTTACTAGACCTGCTGAGTGACTGTGTAACAGGCTGTTTACTAGACCTGCTGAGTGACTGTGTAACAGGCTGTTTACTAGACCTGCTGAGTGACTGTGTAACAGGCTGTTTACTAGACCTTCTGAGTGACTGTGTAACAGGCTGTTTACTAGACCTTCTGAGTGACTGTGTAACAGGCTGTTTACTAGACCTTCTGAGTGACTGTGTAACAGGCTGTTTACCAGACCTGCTGCCTGCTGAGTGACTGTGTAACAGGCTGTTTACTAGACCTGCTGAGTGACTGTGTAACAGGCTGTTTACTAGACCTGCTGAGTGACTGTGTAACAGGCTGTTTACTAGACCTGCTGAGTGACTGTGTAACAGGCTGTTTACTAGACCTGCTGAGTGACTGTGTAACAGGCTGTTTACCAGACCTGCTGAGTGACTGTCTAACATGCTGTTTACTAGACCTGCTGCCTGCTGAGTGACTGTGTAACAGGCTGTTTACTAGACCTGCTGAGTGACTGTGTAACAGTATGTTTACTAGACCTGCTGAGTGACTGTGTAACAGTATGTTTACTAGACCTGCTGATTGACTGTATAACAGGCTGTTTACTAGACCTGCTGGGTGACTGTGTAACAGGCTGTTTACTAGACCTGCTCCCTGCTGAGTGACTGTGTAACAGGCTGTTTACTAGACCTGCTGAGTGACTGTGTAACAGGCTGTTTACTAGACCTGCTGAGTGACTGTGTAACATGCTGTTTACTAGACCTGCTGCCTGCTGAGTGACTGTGTAACAGGCTGTTTATTAGACCTGCTGAGTGACTGTGTAACAGTATGTTTACTAGACCTGCTGAGTGACTGTGTAACAGTATGTTTACTAGACCTGCTGATTGACTGTATAACAGGCTGTTTACTAGACCTGCTGGGTGACTGTGTAACAGGCTGTTTACTAGACCTGCTCCCTGCTGAGTGACTGTGTAACAGGCTGTTTACTAGACCTGCTGAGTGACTGTGTAACAGGCTGTTTACTAGACCTGCTGAGTGACTGTGTAACAGGCTGTTTACTAGACCTGCTGAGTGACTGTGTAACAGGCTGTTTACTAGACCTGCTGATTGACTGTATAACAGGCTGTTTACTAGACCTGCTGAGTGACTGTGTAACAGGCTGTTTACTAGACCTGCTCCCTGCTGAGTGACTGTGTAACAGGCTGTTTACTAGACCTGCTCCCTGCTGAGTGACTGTGTAACAGGCAGTTTACTAGACCTGGTGAGTGACTGTATAACAGGCTGTTTACTAGACCTGCTGAGTGACTGTGTAACAGGATGTTTACTAGACCTGCTGCCTGCTGAGTGACTGTGTAACAGGCTGTTTACTAGACCTGCTGAGTGACTGTCTAACAGGCTGTTTACTAGACCTGCTGAGTGACTGTGTAACAGGCTGTTTACTAGACCTGCTGAGTGACTGTGTAACAGGCTGTTTACTAGACCTGCTGAGTGACTGTGTAACAGGCTGTTTACTAGACCTGCTGGGTGACTGTGTAACAGGCTGTTTACTAGACCTGCTCCCTGCTGAGTGACTGTGTAACAGGCTGTTTACTAGACCTGCTGAGTGACTGTGTAACAGGCTGTTTACTAGACCTGCTGAGTGACTGTGTAACAGGCTGTTTACTAGACCTGCTGAGTGACTGTGTAACAGGCTGTTTACTAGACCTGCTGAGTGACTGTGTAACAGGCTGTTTACTAGACCTGCTGAGTGACTGTGTAGCAGGCTGTTTAATAGACCTGCTGCCTGCTGAGTGACTGTGTAACAGGCTGTTTACTAGACCTGCTGAGTGACTGTGTAACAGGCTGTTTACTAGACCTGCTGAGTGACTGTGTAACAGGCTGTTTAATAGACCTGCTGAGTGACTGTGTAACAGGCTGTTTACTAGACCTGCTCCCTGCTGAGTGACTGTGTAACAGGCTGTGACCTGTTGCCACAAGAAAAGACAAACACCATTGTAAATACAGCCCTTATTTATGTTTATTTATTTTCCCTGATGTGCTTTAACCATTTGTACATTGTTACAACACTGTATATATACATAATATGTATTTGAAATGTCTTTATTCTTTTGGAACTTCTGTGAGTGGAATTTTTACTGTTCATTTTTATTGTTTATTTCAGTTTTGTTTATTATCTACCTCACTTGCTTTGGCAATGTTAACATATGTTTCCCATGCCAATAAATCCCCTTAAATTTAAATTTAAACGAGAGACATAGATAGAGACAGAGAGCGTGATATATATATAGATGGGGAGAGAGGGGGAGAGAGAGAGAGAGAGAGAGAGGTGTTTAGACCTGCTGACTGTCTGTGTAGTGTCAGAGAGGCAGGAACAGAGGCTCTCTAAACAGCAGGTGTGCAGCTAGCCAGCAGTTTATTTATTGTCTGTGTTCAGTGCAGACTGACTGTTGAGTAATTTAGACTCTAATCTTACACTTTCTCTTATTCCGCCCCCTCTCTCTCAATTAAATATAAAGGCTTTATTGGCGTGGTAAACATACAGTTGAAGTCAGAAGTTAACATGCACTTAGGTTGGAGTCAATAAAATTCATTTTTCAACCACTCCACACATTTTTTGTTAACAAACTATAGTTTTGGCAAGTCGGTTAGGACATCTACTTTGTGCATGACACAAGTAATTTTTCCAACAATTGTTTACAGAAAGATTATTTCACTTATAATTCACTGTATCACAATTTCAGTGGGTCAGACGTTTACATACACTAAATTGACTGGGCCTTTAAACAGCTTGGAAAATTCCAGAAAATGATGTCATGGCTTTAGAAGCTTCTGGTAGGCTAATTGACATCATTTGAGTCAATTGGAGGTGTACCTGTGGGTGTATTTCAAGGCCTACCTTCAAACTCAGTGCCTCTTTGCTTGTCATCATGGCCAAGACCTCAGAAAAACAATTGTAGACCTCCACAAGTCTGGTTCATCCTTGGGAGAAATTTCCAAAGGCCTGAAGGTACCACGTTCATCTGTACAAACAATAGTACGCAAGTATAAACACCATGGGACCATGCAGCCGTAATACCGCTCAGGAAGGAGACGCATTCTGTCTCCTAGAGATGAACGTACTTTGGTGCGAAAAGTGCAAATCAATCCCAGAACAACAGCAAAGGACCTTGTGAAGATGTTGGAGGAAACAGGTACAAAAGTATCTATATCCACAGTAAAACGAGTCCTATATCGACATAACTTGAAAGGCCTCTCAGCAAGGAAGAAGCCACTGCTCCAAAACCAATGGCAATGGCCCAAGCATACTTCCAAAGTTGTGGCAAAATGGCTTAAGGACAACAAAGTCAAGGTATTGGAGTGGCCATCACAAAGCCCTGACCTCAATCCTATAGAAAATGTCTGGGTAGAACTGAAAAAGCGTGTGAGAGCAAGGAGGCCTACAAACCTGACTCAGTTACACCAGCTCTGTCAGGAGGAATGAGCCAAAATTCACCCAACTTATTGTGGGAAGCTTGTGGAAGGCTACCCGAAACGTTTGACCCAAGTTAAACAATTTAAAGGCAATGCTACCAAATACTAATTGAGTGTATGTAAACTTCTGACCCACTGGGAATGTGATGAAAGAAAAAGCTGAAATAAATCCTTCTCTCTACTATTATTCTGACATTTCACACTCTTAAAATAAAGTGGTGATCCTAACTGACCTGAGATGGAATGTTTACTAGGATTAAATGTCAGGAATTGTGAAAAACTGAGTTGAAATGTATTTGGCTAAGGTGTATGTAAACATCCGACTTCAACTGTATGATAACATTGCCAAAGCAAGTGAAGTAGATAAACAAAAGTGAAATGAACAATACAAATTAACAGTAAACATTACACTCACAGAAGTTCCAAAAGAATAAAGACATTTTAAATGTTATATTATGTGCAAATAGTTAAAGTACAAAAGGGAAAATAAATAAACATAAATATGGGTTTTATTTACAATGGTGTTTGTTCTTCACTGGTTGCCCTTTTCTTGTGGCAACAGGTCCCACATCTTGCTGCTGTGATGGCACGTTGTAGTATTTAGTACTGTAACGGGCGTCGTAAGGATTAGACCAAGGTGCAGCGGGAACGTGTATACTCATCTTCTATATTAAATCAAAAGAAGGAAAAAAATCACATATACAAAACAACGAACGACACTAACAGTCCTGTCATGTCATGTCATGTCATGTCATGTGCACAGACACAAAACAGGAGACAACTACCCACAAACCCCCATAGCACAAACACCCCTATACATAGGACCTTCAATCAGAGGCAACGAGGAACAGCTGCCTCCAATTGAAGGTCAATCAACAAACCCTAAATGTAGAAGTAGAAAAACTAGACTGAACATAGAAAAACACTAACCTAGAACATTAACCAAGCACATAGACCAACAAACCCCGAGACACTCTAAACAAACATACCCTGCCACGTCCTGACCAACTACAATAACAAAATACCCCTTTACTGATCAGGAGCTGACAGGTATTTCACCCAGTAGATATGGGAGTTCATCAAAATTGGATTTGTTTTCAAATTCTTTGTAATTGGTATCTCTATGGTCATACATTTGGCAGGATGTTAGGAAGTGCAGCTCAGTTTCCAGCTCATTTTTTGGGCAGTGTGCACATAGCCTGTCTTCTCTTGAGAGCCAGGTCTGCCTACAGCGGCCTTTCTCAATACACAATTGAGGCGGCAGGTAGCCTAGTGGTTAGAGCGTTGGACTTGTAACTGAAAGGTTGCAAGATTGAATCTCTGAGCTGACAAGGTAAAAATCTGTTGTTTTAACCCTGAACAAGGCAGTTAACCCACTGTTCCTAGACTGTCATTGAACATAAGAATTTGTTCTTAACTGACTTGCCTTGTAAATGAAGGTACTTTTTTTTATAAATAATCATTTCAAAGCTATGCTCACTGAGTCTGTACATAGTTGAAGATTTCCTTAATTTTGGGTTAGTCACAGTGGTCAGGTATTGTGCCACTGTGTACTCTCTGTTTAGGGCCAAATAGCACTGTAGTTTGCTCTGTTTTTTTGTTAATTCTTTCCAATGTGTCAAGTAATTATCTTTTTGTTTTCTCATGATTTGGTTGGGTCTAGTTGTGTTGCTGTCCTGGGGCTCTGTGGGGTCTGTTTGTGAACAGAGCCCCAGGACCAGCTTGCTTAGGGGACTCTTCTCCAGGTTCATCTCTCTGTAGGTGATGGCTTTGTTATCGAAGGTTTGGGAATCGCTACCTTTTAGGTGGTTGTAGAATTTAACGGCTCTTTTCTGGATTTTGACAATTAGCGGGTATCGGCCTAATTCTGCTCTGCATGCATTATTTGGTGTTTTACGTTGTACACAGAGGATATTTTTGCAGAATTCTGCATGCGGAGTTGGTGTTTGTGAATTCTTGGTTGGTGAGCAGAACCCAGACCTCAAAACCATAAAGGGAAATGGGTTCTGTAACTGATTCAAGTATTTTTAGCCAGATCCTAATTGGTATGTCTAATTTTATGTTCCTTTTGATGGCATAGAAGGCCCTTCTTGCTTTGTCTCTCAGATCGTTCACAGCTTTGTGGAAGTTACCTGTGGCGCTGATGTTTAGGCCGAGGTATGTATAGTTATTTGTGTTCTTTAGGGCAACGGTGTCTAGATGGAATTTGTATTCGTGGTCCTGGCAACTAGACCTTTTTTGGAACACCGTTATTTTGGTTTTACTGAGATTTACTGTCAGGGCTCAGGTCTGGCAGAATCTGTGCAGATGATCTAGGTGCTGCTGTAGGCCCTTCTTGGTTGGTGACAGAAGCATCAGATCATAAGCAAACAGTAGACATTTGACTTCAGACTGTTCTAGTGCCCTCACCAATTCGTTGATATATATGTTGAAGAGGGTTGGGCTTAAGCTGCATCCCTGTCTCACCCCACGGCCCTGCGGAAAGAAATGTGTGTGTTTTTTGCCAATTTTAACCGCGCAATTGTTGTTTGTGTACATGGATTTTATAAT
The DNA here is from genome assembly GCF_901001165.1 of Salmo trutta. Taxonomy (NCBI): domain Eukaryota; kingdom Metazoa; phylum Chordata; class Actinopteri; order Salmoniformes; family Salmonidae; genus Salmo; species Salmo trutta. The sequence continues at coordinate 476,278 of NW_021822651.1, forward strand.
GTCATATGTTTTTCCCCCAACACCACTTTCCATCAATTTGTATCTCTCTCTCTCTCCAGCTCCCTCCTGCTTTTCGCCCAAGGCTTTGCTGATAAGTAGGCTGGAACCCACAGGTACATCTTCTCTCTTCTGTCTTCACACACTCACTGTTCACACACACACACACACACACACACACACACACACAGCTCTATTTTTAGCTCCAGTCAGCCACACAGCAGGATCTACAGTATCTCTCCCTCTTTACACCTGAATGCAATTTCTAACTCCCTCTAAACACCAAAACAGTCTCTTCTCTCTCTCTCTCTCTCTCTCTCTCTTTCTCTCTCTCTCTCTCTCTCTCTCTCTATCCCTCTCTCCTCTCGCTCCCTCTATTCCTCTCTCTCCCTCTCTATCCCTCTCTCCTCTTTCTCCCTCTCTATCCCTCTCTCCTCTCTCCCTCTATCCCACTTCCATTCAGTCCAACTGAGAACAGAGCTTGCTGTGAGAGAGACAGAACCCTCACCTTCTGTCATCCAGATGGCAGTCTAACAGTGTAGGTTCATCCACATATAGGTGACTGTGGCTGGAGCTTTGTTTAGCTGTCTCTCTGTGCTCTGGCAGCCAGTCAGACCTCTCTGTCCAGGTTGGCAGCCAGTCAGACCTCTCTGTCCAGGTTGGCAGCCAGTCAGACCTCTCTGTCCAGGTTGGCAGCCACTCAGACCTCTCTGTCCAGGTTGGCAGCCAGTCAGACCTCTCTGTCCAGGTTGGCAGCCAGTCAGACCTCTCTGTCCAGGTTGGCAGCCAGTCAGACCTCTCTGTTCAGGTTGGCAGCCAGTCAGACCTCTCTGTCCAGGTTGGCAGCCAGTCAGACCTCTCTGTTCAGGTTGGCAGCCAGTCAGACCTCTCTGCCCAGGTTGGCAGCCAGTCAGACCTCTCTGTCCAGGTTGGCAGCCAGTCAGACCTCTCTGTCCAGGTTGGCAGCCAGTCAGACCTCTCTGTCCAGGTTGGCAGCCAGTCAGACCTCTCTGTTCAGGTTGGCAGCCAGTCAGACCTCTCTGTCCAGGTTGGCAGCCACTCAGACCTCTCTGTCCAGGTTGGCAGCCAGTCAGACCTTCCATGGATCCTGTGGAGCAGCAGATAACACCTCTCAGCTGTAGCTGGAGCCTCTGCTATGTGTCCCAAATAGCACCCTATTCCCTATATAGGGCACTACTGTTGAGCAGAGCCCCATAGTGTTCTACCGTATATAGGGAATAGGTGGCCATTTGACATGTAGCTCCAACTCTCTCCCAGGGAGCTCAGGTCAGAGTATCCCAGGATTTCCTTGCTCAGCTCAGAGTATCCCAGGATCCCCCTATTCAGGTCAGCTCAGAGTATCCCAGGATCTCCCTGCTCAGCTAAGAGTATCCCAGGATCCCCCCTATTCAGGTCAGCTCAGAGTATCCCAGGATCTCCCTGCTCTGCTCAGCTCAGAGTATCCCAGGATCTCCCTGCTCTGCTCAGCTCAGAGTATCCCAGGATCTCCCTGCTCAGCTCAGCTCAGAGTATCCCAGGATCTCCCTGCTCTGCTCAGCTCAGAGAATCCCATGATCTCCCTGCTCTGCTCAGCTCAGAGTATCCCAGGATCTCCTTGCTCAGCTCAGCTCAGAGTATCCCAGGATCTCCTTGCTCAGCTCAGAGTATCCCAGGATCTCCCTGCTTAGCTCAGCTCAGAGTATCCCAGGATCTCCTTGCTCAGCTCAGCTCAGAGTATCCCAGGATCTCCTTGCTCAGCTCAGAGTATCCCAGGATCTCCCTGCTCTGCTCAGCTCAGATTATCCCAGGATCTCCCTGCACAGCTCAGCTCAGAGTATCCCAGGATCTCCCTGCTCTGCTCAGCTCATAGTATCCCAGGATCTCCCTGCTCTGCTCAGCTCAGAGTATCCCAGGATCTCCTTGCTCAGCTCAGAGTATCCCAGGATCTCCCTGCTCAGCTCAGCTCAGAGTATCCCAGGATCTCCCTGCTCAGCTCAGCTCAGAGTATCCCAGGATCTCCCTGCTCAGCTCAGCTCAGAGTATCCCAGGATCTCCCTGCTCAGCTCAGCTCAGAGTATCCCAGGATCTCCTTGCTCAGCTCAGCTCAGAGTATCCCAGGATCTCCCTGCTCAGCTCAGCTCAGAGTATCCCAGGATCTCCCTGCTCTGCTCTGCTCTGCTCAGCTCAGAGTATCCCAGGATCTCCCTGCCTGTCTCTGTGCCTCCTGACAGGGGCTTAGTACACCTCCCTCCCTTCCTCTCACCGATATAGCTAAGGCTAGGCTACGCTAGGCTACACTGACTGACTGGGGTAGCACGGCACTAGCACCTAAACTTCCTTATTTCACAGGTGTGTCTGGCATGCAGCCACACCTGACCATGCCATGAAGCAGCCCCTAGTTAAGCCTGGTCTCAAACAGAGCACATATGAGAGGTGTGTTTGAAGCAGCCCCTAGTTAAGCCAGGTCTCAGACAGAGCACATATGAGAGGTGTGTTTGAAGCAGCCCCTAGTTAAGCCAGGTCTCAGACAGAGCACATATGAGAGGTGTGTTTGAAGCAGCCCCTAGTTAAGCCAGGTCTCAGACAGAGCACATATGAGAGGTGTGTTTGAAGCAGTGAGTAGGTTCTATTGTAACAATGGGAACTAGCTAATAGATATTGTTGAATTGAATTTTGTCCGTAAAGAAAGAGGGAAAACAACAAAATACAAACTTGACAAAGGTTTTTCTTTGGCCAAGGATAGAGGGTAGAGATAGCCTCAAGACATCCACACCTGCCCTAGCCGGTTGGTAAACACTGCATTACATTCTGAATGGAATAATGACCTCTACACAGCTACATATCACACACTAAGTAGCCAGTGATTTAAAAGTACATTAAGTATTTTCCTCCAGACCTCCTCGGATAAACACTGTCTCAAGCTTTCACCGTTTCCCTTCTAAACAGTGTTTGTCAACCAGCTACCAACTACTGAACTGAACTACATGGTTTGCCTCGGTAATGACCGTGTTCGTGTATGTGTGTGTGTGTGTGTTTTGCATAGGTAATGACCCCTATAGCTGCTTGTTTTTTCCCCTACTGACTTCTCTCTTTCAGAACGACTGCAGTAGCTATTCCACCCTACTGACTTCTCTCTAACAGAACCACCGCAGTAGCTATTCCACCCTACTGACTTCTCTCTAACATAACCACTGCAGTAGCTATTCCACCCTACTGACTTCTCTCTAACAGAACCACTGCAGTAGCTATTCCACCCTACTGACTTCTCTATCAGAACCACTGCAGTAGCTATTCCCCCCTACTGACTTCTCTCTAACAGAACCACTGCAGTAGCTATTCCACCCTACTGACTTCTCTCTATCAGAACCACTGCAGTAGCTATTCCACCCTACTGACTTCTCTATCAGAACCACTGCAGTAGCTATTCCCCCCTACTGACTTCTCTCTAACAGAACCACTGCAGTAGCTATTCCACCCTACTGACTTCTCTCTAACATAACCACTGCAGTAGCTATTCCACCCTACTGACTTCTCTAACAGAACCACTGCAGTAGCTATTCCTCCCTACTGACTTCTCTCTAACATAACCACTGCAGTAGCTATTCCTCCCTACTGACTTCTCTAACAGAACCACTGCAGTAGCTATTCCACCCTACTGACTTCTCTAACAGAACCACTGCAGTAGCTATTCCACCCTACTGACTTCTCTCTAACAGAACCACTGCAGCAGCTATTCCACCCTACTTATTCTCTAACAGAACTACTGCAGTAGCAATTCCTCCATACTGACTTCTCTCTAACAGAACCACTGCAGTAGCTATTCCACCCTACTGACTTCTCTAACAGAACCACTGCAGTAGCTATTCCACCCTACTGACTTCTCTCTAACAGAACCACTGCATTAGCTATTCCACCCTACTGACTTCTCTCTAACAGAACCACTGCAGTAGCTATTCCACCCTACTGACTTCTCTCTAACAGAACCACTGCAGCAGCTATTCCACCCTACTGACTTCTCTAACAGAAACACTGCAGTAGCTATTCCACCCTACTGACTTCTATAACAGAACCACTGCAGCAGCTATTCCACCCTACTGACTTCTCTCTAACAGAACCACTGCAGCAGCTATTCCACCCTACTGAATCTTTTCTAACAGAACCACTGCAGTAGCTATTCCACCCTACTGACCTTTCTCTAACAGAACCACTGCAGTAGCTATTCCACCCTACTGACCTTTCTCTAACAGAACCACTGCAGTAGCTATTCCACCCTACGGACTTCTCTCTAACAGAACCACTGCAGTAGCTATTCCACCCTACTGACTTCTCTAACAGAACCACTGCAGCAGCTATTCCACCCTACTGACTTCTCTCTAACAGAACCACTGCAGTAGCTATTCCACCCTACTGACTTCTCTATCAGAACCACTGCAGTAGCTATTCCCCCCTACTGACTTCTCTCTAACAGAACCACTGCAGTAGCTATTCCACCCTACTGACTTCTCTCTATCAGAACCACTGCAGTAGCTATTCCACCCTACTGACTTCTCTATCAGAACCACTGCAGTAGCTATTCCCCCCTACTGACTTCTCTCTAACAGAACCACTGCAGTAGCTATTCCACCCTACTGACTTCTCTCTAACATAACCACTGCAGTAGCTATTCCACCCTACTGACTTCTCTAACAGAACCACTGCAGTAGCTATTCCTCCCTACTGACTTCTCTCTAACATAACCACTGCAGTAGCTATTCCTCCCTACTGACTTCTCTAACAGAACCACTGCAGTAGCTATTCCACCCTACTGACTTCTCTAACAGAACCACTGCAGTAGCTATTCCACCCTACTGACTTCTCTCTAACAGAACCACTGCAGTAGCTATTCCCCCCTACTGACTTCTCTAACAGAACCACTGCAGTAGCTATTCCACCCTACTGACTTCTCTCTAACAGAACCACTGCATTAGCTATTCCACCCTACTGACTTCTCTCTAACAGAACCACTGCAGCAGCTATTCCACCCTACTTATTCTCTAACAGAACTACTGCAGTAGCAATTCCTCCATACTGACTTCTCTCTAACAGAACCACTGCAGTAGCTATTCCACCCTACTGACTTCTCTAACAGAACCACTGCAGTAGCTATTCCACCCTACTGACTTCTCTCTAACAGAACCACTGCATTAGCTATTCCACCCTACTGACTTCTCTCTAACAGAACCACTGCAGTAGCTATTCCACCCTACTGACTTCTCTCTAACAGAACCACTGCAGCAGCTATTCCACCCTACTGACTTCTCTAACAGAAACACTGCAGTAGCTATTCCACCCTACTGACTTCTATAACAGAACCACTGCAGCAGCTATTCCACCCTACTGACTTCTCTCTAACAGAACCATTGCAGCAGCTATTCCACCCTACTGACTTTTCTAACAGAACCACTGCAGTAGCTATTCCACCCTACTGACCTTTCTCTAACAGAACCACTGCAGTAGCTATTCCACCCTACTGACCTTTCTCTAACAGAACCACTGCAGTAGCTATTCCACCCTACGGACTTCTCTCTAACAGAACCACTGCAGTAGCTATTCCACCCTACTGACTTCTCTAACAGAACCACTGCAGCAGCTATTCCACCCTACTGACTTCTCTAACAGAACCACCGCAGTAGCTATTCCACCCTACTGACTTCTCTAACAGAACCACTGCAGCAGCTATTCCACCCTACTGACTTCTCTCTAACAGAACCACTGTAGCAGCTATTCCACCCTACTGACTTCTCTAACAGAACCACTGCAGTAGCTATTCCTCCATACTGACTTCTCTCTAACAGAACCACTGCAGTAGCTATTCCACCCTACTGACTTCTCTCTAACAGAACCACTGCAGTAGCTATTCCTCCCTACTGACTTCTCTAACAGAACCACTGCAGTAGCTATTCCCCCCTACTGACTTCTCTCTAACAGAACCACTGCAGTAGCTATTCCACCCTACTGACTTCTCTTTAACAGAACCACTGCAGTAGCTATTCCACCCTACTGACTTCTCTTTAACAGAACCACTGCAGTAGCTATTCCCCCCTACTGACATCTCTAACAGAACCACTGCAGTAGCTATTCCCCCCTACTGACTTCTCTCTAACAGAACCACTGCAGTAGCTATTCCACCCTACTGACTTCTCTAACAGAACCAATGCCGTAGCTATTCCACCCTACTGACTTCTCTAACAGAACCACTGCAGTAGCTATTCCCCCCTACTGACTTCTCTCTAACAGAACCACTGCAGTAGCTAATCCTCCCTACTGATTTCTCTAACAGAACCACCAAGCGTAGACTCAGACTGCAGAACAGTCCTTTTTTCAGCATCAAGACAGATTGTATAGGTGTTTTGAATTTATTATAAATCACATCAAACAAAAGACACAAGTTGGTTTTGAAAGCAGGAGTTTTGCAAATGTTGCCTCCTGTTATCCTACTTGAGTACTGAGTTCTTTCTACCTTTTGCCATGTGATGGAAACCTTCTGACAGACTAAGAAACCTGAGATACATTCCAAATGGCCCCCTATTCCCTATATAATGCACTACTTTTAACCAGAGCTTTATGGGCCATGGTCGAAAGTAGTGCACTACACAAAAAAGTGTTCCAAAAGGGTTCTTCGGCTTTTCCCATAGATTAGCCCCTTTTGGTTCCAGGTAAAACAATTTTTGGTTCCAGGTAGAACAATTTTTGGTTCTGGGTAGAACCGTTTTTGGGTTCTGGGTAGAACCGTTTTTGGGTTCTGGGTAGAACCATTTTTGTGTTCCGGGTAGAACCGTTTTTTTGGTTCCAGGTAGAACCGTTTTTGGGTTCCATTAACACACACACACACACACACACACACACACACACACACACACACACACACACACACACACAGTCCCTGCCATGCTGACGAAAGGTGCCAGACTTATTCCTGACTGAAGTTTAGAAGTAGTGGAACCCCAACCTGTAATGTGATCAAAGTGTGTGTAATGCAGGCAGTCAGGTTGGTACAGCCGGAGGAAGAAGTGTTGCTGTGCTTCTTCCTGTTTAATGCTTCTGTTGTACGTCTTCCTACAAGCGGTCTTGTTGTCATTTTCAGAATACTACATTTACTTTCCTCCGATATTCACTTTCATTTTGACACTTTCCATTGATTTTCAGATTAGAAAACTTCTCCAGTAAAGTTAACGCTAGACATTTAATAACAGGGTGATAATGGCTATGAGTTTGTGTTCCATATCTGATGAAATCCTGTTTCAAAATAAATCACAAACTGTTAAAGCTTTTCCCCTCTGAAATAATCAATAGGACATGATGACAACAAGTTTCTACTTGAAATGAGATTGGCTTAGTCACGGTGGAAAATATGTGCCGTCTGCTCAGCTCAAAGTACAGCCGGTGTGCGTGTGTGTGTGTGCGCGCATGTGTGTGTGTGTGTGTGTGTGTGTACATGCAGGCGTGCATGTTTTGTTTAGCGAAGATGCACCAGGTCTCTGCCTTTATCCTCTCTGGGGTATGTGGGACACTAGCGTCCCACCTGCGGGACACACTATTCAACAGCCAGTGAAATAGTAGGGCGCCAAATTCAAAACAACAAAAATCTCATAATTCACATTTCTCAAACATACAACTATTTTACACCGTTTTAAAGATGAACTTCTCGTTAATCCAACCACATTGTCCGATTTCAAAAAGGCTTTACGGTGAAAGCATAGCAGTAGATTATGTTAGGACAGCACGTAGACAAGAAAAACCACACAGCCATTTTCCAAGCAAGGAGAGGCGTCACAAAAACCAGAAATACAGCTAAAATGAATCACTAACCTTTGATGATCTTCATCAGATGACACTCATAGGACTTCATGTTACACAATACATGTATAGTTTGCTCGATAAAGTTCATATTTATATCCAAAAACCCCATTTTATATTGGCGTGTAATGTTCAGAAATGTTTTGCCTCCAAAACTTCCAGTGAATGAGCACATCAATTTACAGAAATACTCATCATAAATGTTGATAAAATATTAAACTGTTATTCAAAGAATTATAGATACACTTCTCCTTAATGCAACCGCTGTGTCAGATTTCAAAACAACTTTACAGCGAAAGCACACTTTGCAATAATCTGAGTACAGCACTCAGAGTCGAAACCAAACCTGCCATTTTGTGGAGTCAACAAAACTCAGAACTAACATTATAAATATTCAGTTACCTTTGATGATCTTCGTCGGAATGCACTCCAAGGAATCCCAGTTCCCCAATAAATGTTCATTTGTTTCGATAAAGTCCATATATATGTCCAAATACCTCCTTTTTATTTGCGCGTTCGGTAGAGTACTCCAAATCCACTGTGCTCGCGTGTTAAGTTCAGACGAAAAGTCAAAAAAGTTATATTACAGACGATGTATAGAATGTCAAACGATGTATAGAATCAATCTTTAGGATATTTTTATCATAAATCTTCCATAATATTCCAACCGGACGATTCCTTTGTCTTCAAAAAAGAAAAGGAACACAGCTAACTCTCACGGAAGCGCACGCCACTGAGCTCATGTCATTTTCTCACTCATCTACTTCCAGGAGCTCTTATTCTCTCCCTATTCACAGTAGAAGCATGAAACAACGTTTTAAAGACTGTTGACACCTGGTGGAAGCCTTAGGAAGTGCAAAATGAACCCTAAATCACTGTATTCTGGATAGAGAATCACTTGAAAAACTACAAACCTCAGATTACCACACTGCATATGCATATCCTACCTTCTGGGCCCGAGTAGCAGGCAGTTTAATTTGGGCACGTCATTCATCTGAATTTCCGAATACTGCCCCGTCACTAAAAAGTTAAAGCTGATTTCCAACCTATTCCAGACCACGTAAAACAAAATACAACTAAAGTTATTATCCAAATAATATAATTATTTCTAATTGAAAATGATTGCTTTGGAATGAATTGAAAATCCTAAGCTTAAAAGTGATATTGCAGTCGCCATTAAACAAAGCTTCTTCAAAACAATGTGGCATCAGTTCAAAAATAATAATAATTCTGAAAAAGAGTCTATGTTTGTGTCCCAAATGGCCTACTGTTCAAATGTAGTGCACTATGTAGGGAACAGCATGTCATTAGTGATGTAGTTAATTCACTCGGGGAGAGGACATAGCCTAGGCTAATATCCAACAGATACATCAACCTTTAGAGGCCTGGAGACCAGAGATGCATCCCAAATGGCAGCCTATTCACCAATATGGTGCACTATGGGCCCTGGTCAAAAAGTAGTGTACTACATTGGAAATAGGAGCCGCCATTTGGGAAACAGTCTTTGAAAAATGTTCTGACTCCGGATAGATCATGTACTTGGAGGACACACAGCCGAGGCCACAACCTAAAACAAAAGCATAAATCCTATGAAGTCCAGAGACCGTCATCTACAGTACCGTTGTGATCTGGGATTTACCCCCTCAGAGCTGAGCTCCAGTGACAGGGGACATTAGAAGTGGGCAGAGCCAGCAGTAAACCACCCACCTAGTGGCAGCCATTAGACTCAGGTCCTAGTGAGAATATTTGACTCAGGTCCTAGTGGAGCCATTAGACTCAGGTCCTAGTGAGAACATTTGACTCAGGTCCTAGTGGAGCCATTAGACTCAGGTCCTAGTGAGAACATTAGACTCAGGTCCTAGTGGAGCCATTAGACTCAGGTCCTAGTGGAGCCATTAGACTCAGGTCCTAGTGGAGCCAATTAGACTAAGGTCCTAGTGGAGCCATTAGACTCAGGTCCTAGTGGAGCCATTAGACTCAGGTCCTAGTGAAGCCATTAGACTCAGGTCCTAGTGGAGCCATTAGACTCAGGTCCTAGTGGAGCATTAGACTCAGGTCCTAGTGGAGCATTAGACTCAGGTCCTAGTGGAGCCATAAGACTCAGGTCCTAGTGAGAACATTTGACTCAGGTCCTAGTGAAGACATTTGACTCAGGTCCTAGTGGAGCCATTAGACTCAGGTCCTAGTGGAGCCATTAGACTCAGGTCCTAGTGGAGCCATTAGACTCAGGTCCTAGTGAAGCCATTAGACTCAGGTCCTACTGAAGATATTAGACTCAGGTCCTAGTGAGAACATTTGACTCGGGTCCTAGTGAAGACATTAGACTCAGGTCCTAGTGAGAACATTTGACTCAGGTCCTAGTGAAGACATTAGACTCAGGTCCTAGTGGAGCCATTAGACTCAGGTCCTAGAGGAGCATTAGACTCAGGTCCAAGTGAGAACATTAGACTCAGGTCCTAGTGGAGCCATTAGACTCAGGTCCTAGTGAAGCCATTACACTCAGGTCCTAGTGGAGCCATTACACTCAGGTCCTAGTGAAGACATTATAATCAGGTCCTAGTGGAGCCATTAGACTCAGGTCCTAGTGGAGCCATTAGACTCAGGTCCTGGTGGAGCCATAAGACTCAGGTCCTAGTGAGAACATTTGACTCAGTTCCTAATAAAGACATTTGACTCAGGTCCTAGTGGAGCCATTAGACTCAGGTCCTAGTGAAGCCATTCGACTCAGGTCCTAGTGGAGCCATTAGACTCAGGTCCTAGTGGAGCATTAGACTCAGGTCCTAGTGGAGCCATAAGACTCAGGTCCTAGTGGAGCCATAAGACTCAGGTCCTAGTGAAGACATTTGACTCAGGTCCTAGTGGAGCCATTAGACTCATGTCCTAGTGGAGCCATTAGACTCATGTCCTAGTGGAGCCATTAGACTCAGGTCCTAGTGGCGCCATTAGACTCAGGTCCTAGTGGAGCCATTAGACTCAGGTCCTAGTGGAGCCATTAGACTCAGGTCCTAGTGGAGCCATTAAAATCAGGTCCTAGTGGAGCATTAGACTCAGGTCCTAGTGAAAACATTTGACTCAGGTCCTGGTGGAGCCATTAGACTCAGGTCCTAGAGGAGCATTAGACTCAGGTCCAAGTGAGAACATTAGACTCAGGTCCTAGTGGAGCATTGGACTCAGGTCCTAGTGAGAACATTAGACTCAGGTCCTAGTGGAGCCATTAGACTCAGGTCCTAGTGGAGCCATTAGAATCAGGTCCTAGTGGAGCCATTAGACTCAGGTCCTAGTGGAGCCATAACACTCAGGTCCTAGTGAAGACATTATAATCAGGTCCTAGTGGAGCCATTAGACTCAGGTCCTAGTGGAGCCATTAGACTCAGGTCCTAGTGGAGCAATAAGACTCAGGTCCTAGTGAGAACATTTGACTCAGTTCCTAATGAAGACATTTGACTCAGGTCCTAGTGGAGCCATTAGACTCAGGTCCTAGTGAAGCCATCAGACTCAGGTCCTAGTGGAGCCATTAGACTCAGGTCCTAGTGGAGCATTAGACTCAGGTCCTAGTGGAGCCATAAGACTCAGGTCCTAGTGAGAACATTTGACTCAGGTCCTAGTGAAGACATTTGACTCAGGTCCTAGTGGAGCCATTAGACTCTGGTCCTAGTGGAGCCATTAGACTCAGGTCCTAGTGGAGCCATTAGACTCAGGTCCAAGTGAAGCCATTAGACTCAGGTCCTACTGAAGATATTAGACTCAGGTCCTAGTGAGAACATTTGACTCAGGTCCTAGTGAAGACATTAGACTCAGGTCCTAGTGAGAACATTTGACTCAGGTCCTAGTGAAGACATTAGACTCAGGTCCTAGTGGAGCCATTAGACTCAGGTCCTAGAGGAGCATTAGACTCAGGTCCAAGTGAGAACATTTGACTCAGGTCCTAGTGAAGACATTAGACTCAGGTCCTAGTGGAGCCATTAGATTCAGGTCCTAGTGGAGCCATTAGACTCAGGTCCTAGTGGAGCCATTAGAATCAGGTCCTAGTGGAGCCATTAGACTAAGGTCCTAGTGGAGCCATTAGACTCAGGTCCTAGTGAGAACATTTGACTCAGGTCCTAGTGAGAACATTTTACTCAGGTCCTAGTGAAGCCTAGTGGAGCATTAGGTCCTAGTGGAGCATTAGACTCAGGTCCTAGTGGAGCCATAAGACTCAGGTCCTAGTGAGAACATTTGACTCAGGTCCTAGTGAAGACATTTGACTCAGGTCCTATTGGAGCCATTAGAATCAGGTCCTAGTGAAGCCATTAGACTCAGGTCCTAGTGGAGCCATTTGACTCAGGTCCTAGTGGAGCCATTTGACTCAGGTCCTAGTGGAGCCATTTGACTCAGGTCCTAGTGAAGCCATTAGACTCAGGTCCTAGTGGAGCATTAGACTCAGGTCCTAGTGGAGCCATAAGACTCAGGTCCTAGTGAGAACATTTGACTCAGGTCCTAGTGAAGACATTTGACTCAGGTCCTATTGGAGCCATTAGAATCAGGTCCTAGTGAAGACATTAGACTCAGGTCCTAGTGGAGCATTAGACTCAGGTCCTAGTGAGAACATTTGACTCAGGTCCTAGTGGAGCCATTAGACTCAGGTCCTAGAGGAGCATTAGACTCAGGTCCAAGTGAGAACATTAGACTCAGGTCCTAGTGGAGCCATTAGACTCAGATCCTAGTGGAGCCATTAGACTCAGGTCCTACTGAAGACATTAGACTCAGGTCCTAGTGAGAACATTTGACTCAGGTCCTAGTGAAGACATTAGACTCAGGTCCTAGTGGAGCCATTAGACTCAGGTCCTAGTGAAGACATTAGACTCAGGTCCTAGTGGAGCCATTAGACTCAGGTCCTAGTGGAGCCATTAGACTCAGGTCCTAGTGAAGCCATTAGACTCAGGTCCTAGTAGAGCCATTTGACTCAGGTCCTAGTGGAGCCATTAGACTCAGGTCCTAGTGAAGACATTAGACTCAGGTCCTAGTGGAGCATTAGACACAGGTCCTAGTGAGAACATTAGACTCAGGTCCTAGTGGAGCCATTAGACTCAGGTCCTAGTGGAGCCATTAGAATCAGGTCCTAGTGGAGCCATTAGACTCAGGTCCTAGTGGAGCCATTAGACTCAGGTCCTAGTGAAGACATTATAATCAGGTCCTAGTGGAGCCATTAGACACAGGTCCTAGTGAGAACATTTGACTCAGGTCCTAGTGAGAACATTTGACTCAGGTCCTAGTAAAGCCATTAGACTCAGGTCCTAGTGGAGCCATTAGACTCAGGTCCTAGTGGAGCATTAGACTCAGGTCCTAGTGGAGCCATAAGACTCAGGTCCTAGTGAGAACATTTGACTCAGGTCCTCGTGAAGACATTTGACTCAGGTCCTCGTGGAGCCATTAGAATCCGGTCCTAGTGAAGCCATTAGACTCAGGTCCTAGTGGAGCCATTAGACTCAGGTCCTAGTGGAGCCATTTGACTCAGGTCCTAGTGGAGCCATTAGACTCAGGTCCTAGTGGAGCCATTAGACTCAGGTCCTAGTGGAGCCATTAGACTCAGGTTCTAGTGGAGCCATTAGACTCAGGTCCTAGAGGACCATTAGACACAGGTCCAATTGAGAACATTAGACTCAGGTCCTAGTGGAGCCATTAGACTCAGGTCCTAGTGGAGCCATTAGACTCAGGTCCTAGTGGAGCCATTAGACTCAGGTCCTAGTGGAGCCATTAGACTCAGGTCCTAGTGGAGCCATTAGACTCAGATCCTAGTGGAGCCATTAGACTAAGGTCCTACTGAAGACATTATACTCAGGTCCTAGTGAGAACATTTGACTCAGGTCCTAGTGAAGACATTAGACTCAGGTCCTAGTGGAGCCATTAGACTCAGGTCCTAGTGAAGACATTAAACTCAGGTCCTAATGGAGCCATTAGACTCAGGTCCTAGTGGAGCCATTAGACTCAGGTCCTAGTGAAGCCATTAGACTCAGATCCTAGTAGAGCCATTTGACTCAGGTTCAAGTGGAGCCATTAGACTCAGGTCCTAGTAGAGCATTAGACTCAGGTCCTAGTGAGACATTAGACTCAGGTCCTAGTGGAGCCATTAGACTCAGGTCCTAGTGAAGACATTAGACTCAGGTCCTAGTGGAGCCATTAGACTCAGGTCCTAGTGGAGCCATTAGACTCAGGTACTAGTGGAGCCATTAGACTCAGGTCCTAGTGAAGCCATTAGACTCAGGTCCTAGTAGAGCCATTTGACTCAGGTCCTAGTGGAGCCATTAGACTCAGGTCCTAGTGAAGACATTAGACTCAGGTCCTAGTGGAGCATTAGACTCAGGTCCTAGTGAGAACATTAGACTCAGGTCCTAGTGGAGCCATTAGACTCAGGTCCTAGTGGAGCCATTAGAATCAGGTCCTAGTGGAGCCATTAGACTCAGGTCCTAGTGGAGCCATTAGACTCAGGTCCTAGTGAAGACATTATAATCAGGTCCTAGTGGAGCCATTAGACTCAGGTCCTAGTGGAGCCATAAGACTCAGGTCCTAGTGAGAACATTTGACTCAGGTCCTAGTGAGAACATTTGACTCAGGTCCTAGCAAAGCCATTAGACTCAGGTCCTAGTGGAGCCATTAGACTCAGGTCCTCGTGGAGCATTAGACTCAGGTCCTAGTGGAGCCATAAGACTCAGGTCCTAGTGAGAACATTTGACTCAGGTCCTCGTGAAGACATTTGACTCAGGTCCTCGTGGAGCCATTAGAATCCGGTCCTAGTGAAGCCATTAGACTCAGGTCCTAGTGGAGCCATTAGACTCAGGTCCTAGTGGAGCCATTTGACTCAGGTCCTAGTGGAGCCATTAGACTCAGGTCCTAGTGGAGCCATTAGACTCAGGTCCTAGTGGAGCCATTAGACTCAGGTTCTAGTGGAGCCATTAGACTCAGGTCCTAGTGGAGCATTAGACTCAGGTCCTAGTGAGAACATTTGACTCAGGTCCTAGTGGAGCCATTAGACTCAGGTCCTAGAGGACAATTAGACAAAGGTCAAATTGAGAACATTAGACTCAGGTCCTAGTGGAGCCATTAGACTCAGGTCCTAGTGGAGCCATTAGACTCAGGTCCTAGTGGAGCCATTAGACTCAGGTCCTAGTGGAGCCATTAGACTCAGGTCCTAGTGGAGCCATTAGACTCAGATCCTAGTGGAGCCATTAGACTAAGGTCCTACTGAAGACATTATACTCAGGTCCTAGTGAGAACATTTGACTCAGGTCCTAGTGAAGACATTAGACTCAGGTCCTAGTGGAGGCATTAGACTCAGGTCCTAGTGGAGGCATTAGACTCAGGTCCTAGTGAAGACATTAGACTCAGGTCCTAGTGGAGCCATTAGACTCAGGTCCTAGTGGAGCCATTAGACTCAGGTCCTAGTGAAGCCATTAGACTCAGATCCTAGTAGAGCCATTTGACTCAGGTTCAAGTGGAGCCATTAGACTCAGGTCCTAGTAGAGCATTAGACTCAGGTCCTAGTGAGAACATTAGACTCAGGTCCTAGTGGAGCCATTAGACTCAGGTCCTAGTGGAGCCATTAGACTCAGGTCCTAGTGGAGCCATTAGAATCAGGCCCTAATGGAGACATTAGACTCAGGTCCTAGTGGAGCCATTAGACTCAGGTCCTAGTGAAGACATTATAATCAGGTCCTAGTGGAGCCATTAGACTCAGGTCCTAGTGGAGCCATAAGACTCAGGTCCTAGTGAGAACATTAGACTCAGGTCCTAGTGAGAACATTTGACTCAGGTCCTAGTGGAGCCATTAGACTCAGGTCCTAGTGGAGCCATTAGACTCAGGTCCTAGTAGAGCCATTAGACTCAGGTCCTAGTGGAGCCATTAGACTCAGGTCCTAGTGGAGCCATTAGACTCAGGTCCTAGTGGAGCATTAGACTCAGGTCCTAGTGAGAACATTAGACTCAGGTCCTAGTGGAGCCATTAGACTCAGGTCCTAGTGGAGCCATTAGACTCAGGTCCTAGTGGAGCCATTAGACTCAGGTCCTAGTGAAGACATTATAATCAGGTCCTTGTGGAGCCATTAGACTCAGGTCCTAGTGGAGCCATAAGACTCAGGTCCTAGTGAGAACATTTGACTCAGGTCCTAGTGAGAACATTTGACTCAGGTCCTTGTGAAGACATTTGACTCAGGTCCTAGTGGAGCCATTAGACTCAGGTCCTAGTGGAGCCATTAGACTCAGGTTCTAGTGGAGCCATTAGACTCAGGTCCTAGTGGAGCATTAGACTCAGGTCCTAGTGAGAACATTTGACTCAGGTCCTAGTGGAGCCATTAGACTCAGGTCCTAGAGGACCATTAGACTCAGGTCCAATTGAGAACATTAGACTCAGGTCCTAGTGGAGCCATTAGACTCAGGTCCTAGTGGAGCCATTAGACTCAGGTCCTAGTGGAGCCATTAGACTCAGGTCCTAGTGGAGCCATTAGACTCAGGTCCTAGTGGAGCCATTAGACTCAGATCCTAGTGGAGCCATTAGACTAAGGTCCTACTGAAGACATTATACTCAGGTCCTAGTGAGAACATTTGACTCAGGTCCTAGTGAAGACATTAGACTCAGGTCCTAGTGGAGCCATTAGACTCAGGTCCTAGTGGAGCCATTAGACTCAGGTCCTAGTGAAGCCATTAGACTCAGATCCTAGTAGAGCCATTTGACTCAGGTTCAAGTTGAGCCATTAGACTCAGGTCCTAGTAGAGCATTAGACTCAGGTCCTAGTGAGAACATTAGATTCAGGTCCTAGTGGAGCCATTAGACTCAGGTCCTAGTGGAGCCATTAGAATCAGGCCCTAATGGAGCCATGAGACTCAGGTCCTAGTGGAGCCATTAGACTCAGGTCCTAGTGAAGACATTATAATCAGGTCCTAGTGGAGCCATTAGACTCAGGTCCTAGTGGAGCCATAAGACTCAGGTCCTAGTGAGAACATTAGACTCAGGTCCTAGTGAGAACATTTGACTCAGGTCCTAGTGGAGCCATTAGACTCAGGTCCTAGAGGAGCATTAGACTCAGGTTCAAGTGAGAACATTAGACTCAGGTCCTAGTGGAGCCATTAGACTCAGGTCCTAGTGGAGCCATTAGACTCAGGTCCTAGTGGAGCCATTAGACTCAGGTCCTAGTGGAGCCATTAGACTCAGGTCCTAGTGGAGCCATTAGACTCAGGTCCTACTGAAGACATTAGACTCAGGTCCTAGTGAAGACATTATAATCAGGTCCTAGTGGAGCCATTAGACTCAGGTCCTAGTGGAGCCATAAGACTCAGGTCCTAGTGAGAACATTTGACTCAGGTCCTAGTGAGAACATTTGACTCAGGTTCTAGTGAAGCCATTAGACTCAGGTCCTAGTGGAGCATTACACTCAGGTCCTAGTGGAGCCATAAGACTCAGGTCCTAGTGAGAACATTTGACTCAGGTCCTAGTGAAGACATTTGACTCAGGTCCTAGTGGAGCCATTAGAATCAGGTCCTAGTGAAGCCATTAGACTCAGGTCCTAGTGGAGCCATTTGACTCAGGTCCTAGTGGAGCCATTAGAATCAGGTCCTAGTGGAGCCATTAGAATCAGGTCCTAGTGGAGCCAATAGACTCAGGTCCTAGTGAAGACATTAGACTCAGTTCTTAGTGGAGCATTAGACTCAGGTCCTAGTGAGAACATTTGACTCAGGTCCTAGTGGAGCCATTAGACTCAGTTCCTAGTGGAGCCATTAGACTCAGGTCCTAGTGGAGCCATTCGATTCAGGTCCTAGTGGAGCCATTAGACTCAGGTCCTAGTGAAGACATTAGACTCAGGTCCTAGTGGAGCCATTAGACTCAGGTCCTAGTGGAGCCATTAGACTCAGGTCCTAGTGAGAACATTTGACTCAGGTCCTAGTGGAGCCATTAGACTCAGGTCCTAGTGAAGCCATTAGACTCGGGTCCTAGTGGAGCATTAGACTCAGGTCCTAGTGGAGCCATTTGACTCAGGTCCTAGTGGAGCCATTAGACTCAGGTCCTAGTGGAGCCATTAGACTCAGGTTCTAGTGGAGCCATTAGACTCAGGTCCTAGTGGAGCATTAGACTCAGGTCCTAGTGGAGCCATTTGACTCAGGTCCTAGTGGAGCCATTAGACTCATGTTCTAGTGGAGCCATTAGACTCAGGTCCTAGTGGAGCATTAGACTCAGGTCCTAGTGAGAACATTTGACTCAGGTCCTAGTGGAGCCATTAGACTCAGGTCCTAGAGGACCATTAGACTCAGGTCCAATTGAGAACATTAGACTCAGGTCCTAGTGGAGCCATTAGACTCAGGTCCTAGTGGAGCCATTAGACTCAGGTCCTAGTGGAGCCATTAGACTCAGGTCCTAGTGGAGCCATTAGACTCAGGTCCTAGTGGAGCCATTAGACTCAGATCCTAGTGGAGCCATTAGACTAAGGTCCTACTGAAGACATTATACTCAGGTCCTAGTGAGAACATTTGACTCAGGTCCTAGTGAAGACATTAGACTCATGTCCTAGTGGAGCCATTAGACTCAGGTCCTAGTGAAGACATTAGACTCAGGTCCTAGTGGAGCCATTAGACTCAGGTTCTAGTGGAGCCATTAGACTCAGGTCCTAGTGAAGCCATTAGACTCAGATCCTAGTAGAGCCATTTGACTCAGGTTCAAGTGGAGCCATTAGACTCAGGTCCTAGTAGAGCATTAGACTCAGGTCCTAGTGAGAACATTAGATTCAGGTCCTAGTGGAGCCATTAGACTCAGGTCCTAGTGGAGCCATTAGAATCAGGCCCTAATGGAGCCATTAGACTCAGGTCCTAGTGGAGCCATTAGACTCAGGTCCTAGTGAAGACATTATAATCAGGTCCTAGTGGAGCAATTAGACTCAGGTCCTAGTGGAGCCATAAGACTCAGGTCCTAGTGAGAACATTAGACTCAGGTCCTAGTGAGAACATTTGACTCAGGTCCTAGTGGAGCCATTAGACTCAGGTCCTAGTGGAGCCATTAGACTCAGGTCCTAGTGGAGCCATTAGACTCAGGTCCTAGTGGAGCCATTAGACTCAGGTCCTACTGAAGACATTAGACTCAGGTCCTAGTGAAGACATTATAATCAGGTCCTAGTGGAGCCATTAGACTCAGGTCCTAGTGGAGCCATTAGACTCAGGTCCTAGTGAAGCCATTAGACTCGGGTCCTAGTGGAGCATTAGACTCAGGTCCTAGTGAGAACATTAGACTCAGGTCCTAGTGGAGCCATTAGACTCAGGTCCTAGTGGAGCCATTAGAATCAGGTCCTAGTGGAGCCATTAGAATCAGGTCCTATTTAAGACATTAGACTCAGTTCCTAGTGGAGACATTAGACTCAGGTCCTAGTGAAGACATTTGACTCAGGTTCTAGTGGAGTCATTAGACTCAGGTCCTAGTGGAGCCATTAGAATCAGGTCCTAGTGGAGCCATTAGAATCAGGTCCTAGTGGAGCCATTAGAATCAGGTCCTAGTGGAGCCATTAGACTCAGGTCCTAGTGGAGCCATAAGACTCAGGTCCTAGTGGAGCCATAAGACTCAGGTCCTAGTGAGAACATTTGACTCAGGTCCTAGTGAGAACATTTGACTCAGGTCCTAGTGAAGCCATTAGACTCAGGTCCTAGTGGAGCCATTAGACTCAGTTCCTAGTGGAGCATTACACTCAGGTCCTAGTGGAGCCATAAGACTCAGGTCCTAGTGAGAACATTTGACTCAGGTCCTAGTGAAGACATTTGACTCAGGTCCTAGTGGAGCCATTAGAATCAGGTCCTAATGAAGCCATTAGACTCAGGTCCTAGTGGAGCCATTTGACTCAGGTCCTAGTGGAGCCATTAGAATCAGGTCCTAGTGGAGCCATTTGACTCAGGTCCTAGTGAAGACATTAGACTTAGGTCCTAGTGGAGCATTAGACTCAGGTCCTAGTGAGAACATTTGACTCAGGTCCTAGTGGAGCCATTACACTCAGGTCCTAGTGAAGACATTTGACTCAGGTCCTAGTGGAGCCATTAGACTCAGGTCCTAGTGGAGCCATTAGAATCAGGTCCTAGTGGAGCCATTAGAATCAGGTCCTAGTGGAGCCATTAGAATCAGGTCCTAGTGGAGCCAATAGACTCAGGTCCTAGTGAAGACATTAGACTCAGTTACTAGTGGAGCATTAGACTCAGGTCCTAGTGAGAACATTTGACTCAGGTCCTAGTGGAGCCATTAGACTCAGTTCCTAGTGGAGCCATTAGACTCAGGTCCTAGTGGAGCCATTCGACTCAGGTCCTAGTGGAGCCATTAGACTCAGGTCCTAGTGAAGACATTAGACTCAGGTCCTAGTGGAGCCATTAGACTCAGGTCCTAGTGGAGCCATTAGACTCAGGTCCTAGTGAGAACATTTGACTCAGGTCCTAGTGGAGCCATTAGACTCAGGTCCTAGTGAAGCCATTAGACTCGGGTCCTAGTGGAGCATTAGACTCAGCTCCTAGTGAGAACATTAGACTCAGGTCCTAGTGGAGCCATTAGACTCAGGTCCTAGTGGAGCCATTAGAATCAGGTCCTAGTGGAGCCATTAGAATCAGGTCCTATTTAAGACATTAGACTCAGTTCCTAGTGGAGACATTAGACTCAGGTCCTAGTGAGAACATTTGACTCAGGTCCTAGTGGAGCCATTAGACTCAGGTCCTAGTGAAGCCATTAGACTCGGGTCCTAGTGGAGCATTAGACTCAGGTCCTAGTGGAGCCATTTGACTCAGGTCCTAGTGGAGCCATTAGACTCAGGTCCTAGTGGAGCCATTAGACTCAGGTTCTAGTGGAGCCATTAGACTCAGGTCCTAGTGGAGCATTAGACTCAGGTCCTAGTGGAGCCATTTGACTCAGGTCCTAGTGGAGCCATTAGACTCATGTTCTAGTGGAGCCATTAGACTCAGGTCCTAGTGGAGCATTAGACTCAGGTCCTAGTGAGAACATTTGACTCAGGTCCTAGTGGAGCCATTAGACTCAGGTCCTAGAGGACCATTAGACTCAGGTCCAATTGAGAACATTAGACTCAGGTCCTAGTGGAGCCATTAGACTCAGGTCCTAGTGGAGCCATTAGACTCAGGTCCTAGTGGAGCCATTAGACTCAGGTCCTAGTGGAGCCATTAGACTCAGGTCCTAGTGGAGCCATTAGACTCAGGTCCTAGTGGAGCCATTAGACTAAGGTCCTACTGAAGACATTATACTCAGGTCCTAGTGAGAACATTTGACTCAGGTCCTAGTGAAGACATTAGACTCAGGTCCTAGTGGAGCCATTAGACTCAGGTCCTAGTGAAGACATTAGACTCAGGTCCTAGTGGAGCCATTAGACTCAGGTTCTAGTGGAGCCATTAGACTCAGGTCCTAGTGAAGCCATTAGACTCAGATCCTAGTAGAGCCATTTGACTCAGGTTCAAGTGGAGCCATTAGACTCAGGTCCTAGTGGAGCCATTAGACTCAGGTCCTAGTGGAGCCATTCGACTCAGGTCCTAGTGGAGCCATTAGACTCAGGTCCTAGTGAAGCCATTAGACTCAGGTCCTGTTGCGAACATTTGACTCAGGTCCTAGTGGAGCCATTAGACTCAGGTCCTAGTGAAGACATTTGACTCAGGTCCTGGTGAGAACATTTGATTCAGGTCCTAGTGAAGCCATTAGACTCAGGTCCTAGTGGAGCCATTAGACTCAGGTCCCAGTGAAGACATTAGACGCAGGTCCTAGTGAGAACATTTGACTCAGGTCCTAGTGGAGCCATTAGACTCAGGTCCTAGTGGAGACATTAGACTCAGGTCCTAGTGGAGCCATTAGACTCAGGTCCTGGTGAAGACATTTGACTCAGGTCGTAGTGAGAACATTTGACTCAGGTCCTAGTGAAGACATTTGACTCAGGTCCTACTGAAGACATTCGACTCAGGTCCTAGTGAGAACATTTGACTCAGGTCCTAGTGAAGACATATGACTCTCGTCCTAGTGGAGCCATTAGACTCAGGTCCTAGTGAAGACATTTGACTCAGGTCCTAGTGGAGTCATTAGACTCAGGTCCTAGTGGAGCCATTAGAATCAGGTCCTAGTGGAGCCATTAGAATCAGGTCCTAGTGAAGACATTAGACTCAGTTCCTAGTGGAGCATTAGACTCAGGTCCTAGTGAGAACATTTGACTCAGGTTCCTAGTGGAGCCATTAGACTCAGTTCCTAGTGGAGCCATTAGACTCAGGTCCTAGTGGAGCCATTCGACTCAGGTCCTAGTGGAGCCATTAGACTCAGGTCCTAGTGAAGACATTAGACTCAGGTCCTAGTGAAGCCATTAGACTCAGGTCCTAGTGGAGCCATTAGACTCAGGTCCTAGTGATAACATTTGACTCAGGTCCTAGTGGAGCCATTAGACTCAGGTCCTAGTGAGAACGTTAGACTCAGGTCCTAGTGGAGCCATAAGACTCAGGTCCTAGTGAGAACATTTGACTCAGGTCCTAGTGAGAACATTTGACTCAGGTCCTAGTGGAACCATTAGACTCAAGTCCTAGTGGAGCCATTAGACTCAGGTCCTAGTGAAGCCATTAGACTCAGGTCCTAGTGGAGCCATTAGACTCAGGTCCTAGTGGAGCCATAAGACTCAGGTCCTAGTGAGAACATTTGACTCAGGTCCTAGTGAAGACATTTC
This sequence comes from Salmo trutta, assembly GCF_901001165.1. Taxonomy (NCBI): domain Eukaryota; kingdom Metazoa; phylum Chordata; class Actinopteri; order Salmoniformes; family Salmonidae; genus Salmo; species Salmo trutta. The sequence goes on from NW_021822651.1 coordinate 498,795, forward strand.
ACTCAGGTCCTAGTGGAGCCATTAGACTCAGGTCCTAGTGAAGCCATTAGACTCAGGTCCTAGTGGAGCCATTTGACTCAGGTCCTAGTGGAGCCATTAGAATCAGGTCCTAGTGGAGCCATTAGACTCAGGTCCTAGTGAAGACATTAGACTTAGGTCCTAGTGGAGCGTTAGACTCAGGTCCTAGTGAGAACATTTGACTCAGGTCCTAGTGGAGCCATTAGACTCAGGTCCTAGTGAAGACATTTGACTCAGGTTCTAGTGGAGTCATTAGACTCAGGTCCTAGTGGAGCCATTAGAATCAGGTCCTAGTGGAGCCATTAGAATCAGGTCCTAGTGGAGCCATTAAAATCAGGTCCTAGTGGAGCCATTAGACTCAGGTCCTAGTGGAGCCATTAGAATTAGGTCCTAGTGGAGCCATTAAAATCAGGTCCTAGTGAGAACATTTGACTCAGGCCCTAGTGGAGCCATTAGAATCAGGTCCTAGTGAGAACATTTGACTCAGGTCCTAGTGGAGCCATTAGACTCAGTTCCTAGTGGAGCCATTAGACTCAGATCCTAGTGAAGCCATTAGACTCAGGTCCTAGTGAGAACATTTGACTCAGGTCCTAGTGGAGCCATTAGACTCAGGTCCTAGTGAAGCCATTAGACTCAGGTCCTGGTGAGAACATTTGACTCAGTTCCTAGTGGAGCCATTAGACTCAGGTCCTAGTGGAGCCATTCGACTCAGGTCCTAGTGGAGCCATTAGACTCAGGTCCTAGTGAAGCCATTAGACTCAGGTCCTGGTGAGAACATTTGAATCAGGTCCTAGTGGAGCCATTAGACTCAGTTCCTAGTGGAGCCATTAGACTCAGGTCCTAGTGGAGCCATTCGACTCAGGTCCTAGTGGAGCCATTAGACTCAGGTCCTAGTGAAGCCATTAGACTCAGGTCCTGGTGCGAACATTTGACTCAGGTCCTAGTGGAGCCATTAGACTCAGGTCCTAGTGAAGACATTTGACTCAGGTCCTGGTGAGAACATTTGACTCAGGTCCTCGTGAAGCCATTAGACTCAGGTCCTAATGGAACCATTAGACTCAGGTCCTAGTGAAGACATTAGACGCAGGTCCTAGTGAGAACATTTGACTCAGGTCCTAGTGGAGCCATTAGAGTCAGGTCCTAGTGGAGCCATTAGACTCAGGTCCTAGTGGAGCCATTAGACTCAGGTCCTGGTGAAGACATTTGACTCAGGTCCTAGTGAGAACATTTGACTCAGGTCCTAGTGAAGACATTTGACTCAGGTCCTACTGAAGACATTAGACTCAGGTCCTAGTGAGAACATTTGACTCAGGTCCTAGTGGAACCATTAGACTCAAGTCCTAGTGGAGCCATTAGACTCAGGTCCTAGTGAAGCCATTAGACTCATGTCCTAGTGGAGCCATTAGACTCAGGTCCTAGTGGAGCCATAAGACTCAGGTCCTAGTGAGAACATTTGACTCAGGTCCTAGTGAAGACATTTCACTCAGGTCCTAGTGGAGCCATTAGACTCAGGTCCTAGTGAAGCCATTAGACTCAGGTCCTAGTGGAGCCATTTGACTCAGGTCCTAGTGGAGCCATTAGAATCAGGTCCTAGTGGAGCCATTAGACTCAGGTCCTAGTGAAGACATTAGACTTAGGTCCTAGTGGAGCGTTAGACTCAGGTCCTAGAGAGAACATTTGACTCAGGTCCTAGTAGAGCCATTAGACTCAGGTCCTAGTGAAGACATTTGACTCAGGTTCTAGTGGAGTCATTAGACTCAGGTCCTAGTGGAGCCATTAGAATCAGGTCCTAGTGGAGCCATTAGAATCAGGTCCTAGTGGAGCCATTAGAATCAGGTCCTAGTGGAGCCATTAGACTCAGGTCCTAGTGGAGCCATTAGAATCAGGTCCTAGTGGAGCCATTAAAATCAGGTCCTAGTGAGAACATTTGACCCAGGCCCTAGTGGAGCCATTAGAATCAGGTCCTAGTGACAACATTTGACTCAGGTCCTAGTGGAGCCATTAGACTCAGTTCCTAGTGGAGCCATTAGACTCAGATCCTAGTGAAGCCATTAGACTCAGGTCCTAGTGAGAACATTTGACTCAGGTCCTAGTGGAGCCATTAGACTCAGTTCCTAGTGGAGCCATTAGACTCAGGTCCTAGTGGAGCCATTCGACTCAGGTCCTAGTGGAGCCATTAGACTCAGGTCCTAGTGAAGCCATTAGACTCAGGTCCTGGTGCGAACATTTGACTCAGGTCCTAGTGGAGCCATTAGACTCAGATCCTAGTGAAGCCATTAGACTCAGGTCCTGGTGAGAACATTTGAATCAGGTCCTAGTGGAGCCATTAGACTCAGTTCCTAGTGGAGCCATTAGACTCAGGTCCTAGTGGAGCCATTCGACTCAGGTCCTAGTGGAGCCATTAGACTCAGGTCCTAGTGAAGCCATTAGACTCAGGTCCTGGTGCGAACATTTGACTCAGGTCCTAGTGGAGCCATTAGACTCAGGTCCTAGTGAAGACATTTGACTCAGGTCCTGGTGAGAACATTTGACTCAGGTCCTCGTGAAGCCATTAGACTCAGGTCCTAATGGAACCATTAGACTCAGGTCCTAGTGAAGACATTAGACGCAGGTCCTAGTGAGAACATTTGACTCAGGTCCTAGTGGAGCCATTAGAGTCAGGTCCTAGTGGAGCCATTAGACTCAGGTCCTAGTGGAGCCATTAGACTCAGGTCCTGGTGAAGACATTTGACTCAGGTCCTAGTGAGAACATTTGACTCAGGTCCTAGTGAAGACATTTGACTCAGGTCCTACTGAAGACATTAGACTCAGGTCCTAGTGAGAACATTTGACTCAGGTCCTAGTGGAACCATTAGACTCAAGTCCTAGTGGAGCCATTAGACTCAGGTCCTAGTGAAGCCATTAGACTCAGGTCCTAGTGGAGCCATTAGACTCAGGTCCTAGTGGAGCCATAAGACTCAGGTCCTAGTGAGAACATTTGACTCAGGTCCTAGTGAAGACATTTCACTCAGGTCCTAGTGGAGCCATTAGACTCAGGTCCTAGTGAAGCCATTAGACTCAGGTCCTAGTGGAGCCATTTGACTCAGGTCCTAGTGGAGCCATTAGAATCAGGTCCTAGTGGAGCCATTAGACTCAGGTCCTAGTGAAGACATTAGACTTAGGTCCTAGTGGAGCGTTAGACTCAGGTCCTAGAGAGAACATTTGACTCAGGTCCTAGTGGAGCCATTAGACTCAGGTCCTAGTGAAGACATTTGACTCAGGTTCTAGTGGAGTCATTAGACTCAGGTCCTAGTGGAGCCATTAGAATCAGGTCCTAGTGGAGCCATTAGAATCAGGTCCTAGTGGAGCCATTAGAATCAGGTCCTAGTGGAGCCATTAGAATCAGGTCCTAGTGGAGCCATTAGACTCAGGTCCTAGTGGAGCCATTAGAATCAGGTCCTAGTGGAGCCATTAAAATCAGGTCCTAGTGAGAACATTTGACCCAGGCCCTAGTGGAGCCATTAGAATCAGGTCCTAGTGACAACATTTGACTCAGGTCCTAGTGGAGCCATTAGACTCAGTTCCTAGTGGAGCCATTAGACTCAGATCCTAGTGAAGCCATTAGACTCAGGTCCTAGTGAGAACATTTGACTCAGGTCCTAGTGGAGCCATTAGACTCAGTTCCTAGTGGAGCCATTAGACTCAGGTCCTAGTGGAGCCATTCGACTCAGGTCCTAGTGGAGCCATTAGACTCAGGTCCTAGTGAAGCCATTAGACTCAGGTCCTGGTGCGAACATTTGACTCAGGTCCTAGTGGAGCCATTAGACTCAGATCCTAGTGAAGCCATTAGACTCAGGTCCTGGTGAGAACATTTGAATCAGGTCCTAGTGGAGCCATTAGACTCAGTTCCTAGTGGAGCCATTAGACTCAGGTCCTAGTGGAGCCATTCGACTCAGGTCCTAGTGGAGCCATTCGACTCAGGTCCTAGTGGAGCCATTAGACTCAGGTCCTAGTGAAGCCATTAGACTCAGGTCCTGGTGCGAACATTTGACTCAGGTCCTAGTGGAGCCATTAGACTCAGGTCCTAGTGAAGACATTTGACTCAGGTCCTGGTGAGAACATTTGACTCAGGTCCTCGTGAAGCCATTAGACTCAGGTCCTAATGGAACCATTAGACTCAGGTCCTAGTGAAGACATTAGACGCAGGTCCTAGTGAGAACATTTGACTCAGGTCCTAGTGGAGCCATTAGAGTCAGGTCCTAGTGGAGCCATTAGACTCAGGTGCTAGTGGAGCCATTAGACTCAGGTCCTGGTGAAGACATTTGACTCAGGTCCTAGTGAGAACATTTGACTCAGGTCCTAGTGAAGACATTTGACTCAGGTCCTACTGAAGACATTAGACTCAGGTCCTAGTGAGAACATTTGACTCAGGTCCTAGTGAAGACATTTGACTCAGGTCCTAGTGGAGCCATTAGACTCAGGTCCTAGTGAAGACATTTGACTCAGGTCCTAGTGGAGTCATTAGACTCAGGTCCTAGTGGAGCCATTAGAATCAGGTCCTAGTGGAGCCATTAGAATCAGGTCCTAGTGGAGCCATTAGAATCAGGTCCTAGTGGAGCCATTAGACTCAGATCCTAGTGGAGCCATTAGAATCAGGTCCTAGTGGAGCCATTAAAATCAGGTCCTAGTGAGAACATTTGACTCAGGCCTTAGTGGAGCCATTAGAATCAGGTCCTAGTGAGAACATTTGACTCAGGTCCTAGTGGAGCCATTAGACTCAGTTCCTAGTGAAGCCATTAGACTCAGGTCCTATTGAGAACATTTGACTCAGGTACTAGTGGAGCCATTAGACTCAGTTCCTAGTGGAGCCATTCCACTCAGGTCCTAGTGGAGCCATTCGACTCAGGTCCTAGTGGAGCCATTAGACTCAGGTCCTAGTGAAGCCATTAGACTCAGGTCCTGGTGCGATCATTTGACTCAGGTCCTAGTGGAGCCATTAGACTCAGGTCCTAGTGAAGACATTTGACTCAGGTCCTGGTGAGAACATTTGACTCAGGTCCTATTGAAGCCATTAGACTCAGGTCCTAGTGGAGCCATTAGACTCAGGTCCTAGTGAAGACATTAGACGCAGATCCTAGTGAGAACATTTGACTCAGGTCCTAGTGGAGCCATTAGACTCATGTCCTAGTGGAGCCATTAGACTCAGGTCCTAGTGGAGCCATTAGACTCAGGTCCTGGTGAAGACATTTGACTCAGGTCCTAGTGAGAACATTTGACTCAGGTCCTAGTGAATACATTTGACTCAGGTCCTAGTGAGAACATTTGACTCAGGTCCTAGTGAAGACATTTGACTCAGGTCCTAGTGGAGCCATTACTTTACAGTAGAAATCAATCAGAGGAGAGGATCAGGCAGTTGACGGAGGAGAAGAAAACATGATAAACAGCTCAGAGTGATAGATGAAAAGGGAATCGAGGGAGGATCAGAAGAGAGGAGCTGTGTGATGTACTCTACAGTATCTAGACATCTTGAGATGCTAATGTACATGTTAATTATGAACTACGCTTTTGCACGATACTGTATGGGCTTGTCTCCCAGACACAAATTAGGCCTAGTCCTGCACTAAATAAAAACTATTGAAATTCTCCTTTCAACGTACTTTTTAGTACATGAGAACATTATTCATTCTATAGATCCAGGAAACTGTTCTTAGTGATTTGCAGTACTGTTTCAGAAAAATAATGACCTATTTATCCTTGCTCTGCTGCTGTGACTCCATCCTGCTGCTGCTGTGACTCCATCCTACTGCTGCTGTGACTCCATCCTACTGCTGCTGTGACTACATCCTGCTGCTGGTGTGACTACATCCTGCTGCTGCTGCTGTGACTGCATCCTGCTGCTGATGTGACTCCATCCTGCTCCTGCTGCTGTGACTTCATCCTGCTGCTGCTGTGACTCCATCCTGCTGCTGTGACTCCATCCTGCTGCTGCTGTGACTCCATCCTGCTGCTGTGACTACATCCTGCTGCTGCTGTGACTTCATCCTGCTGCTGATGTGACTCCATCCTGCTGCTGCTGCTGTGACTCAATCCTGCTGCTGTGACTCCATCCTGCTGCTGCTGTGACTCCATCCTACTGCTGCTGTGACTACATCCTGCTGCTGCTGTGACTGCATCCTGCTGCTGCTGTGACTGCATCCTGCTGCTGATGTGACTCCATCCTGCTGCTGCTGCTGTGACTCCATCCTGCTGCTGTGACTCCATCCTGCTGCTGCTGTGACTCCATCCTACTACTGCTGTGACTCCATCCTGCCTCTGCTGTAACTCCATCCTGCCTCTGCTGTGACTCCATCCTGCTGCTGCTGTGACTCCATCCTACTGCTGCTGTGACTCCATCCTGCTGCTGTGACTCCAGCCTGCTGCTGTGACTCCATCCTGCTGCTGCTGTGACTCCATCCTGCTGCTGATGTGACTCCATCCTGCTGCTTCTGTGACTCCATCCTGCTGCGGCTGTGACTCCATCCTGCTGCTGCTGTGACTCCATCCTGCTGCTGTGACTCCATCCTGCTGCTGTGACTCCATCCTGCTGCTGTGACTCCATCCTACTGCTGCTCTGACTCCATCCTGCTGCTGCTCTGACTCCATCCTACTGCTGTGACTCCGTGCTGCTGCTGTGACTCCGTCCTGCTGCTGCTGTGACTCCGTCCTGCTGCTGCTGTGACTCCATCCTGCTGCTGTGACTCCGTGCTGCTGCTGCGACTCCATCCTGCTGCTGTGACTCCATCCTACCGCTGGCTGTTTCTCTCCAGTCAACTCCCAATGGTACTGGGGGCTGATCTGGGGTCTGTACTGGGAGGAGAAGAGTCACACACACACACACACACACACACACACACACACACACACACACACACACACACACACACACACACACACACACACTCTTGTCTTCCACCTCCTGTGGGAATGTGGGAATTAAAAGTCTGTCAGCTCATTTAACCAATAACCAAGATAACCATTGTGGTCTGTCTGACTGGCTGAGAGATGTGCCGTAAGCACCCATTAATGGTAGTCCAAGTTAATGTTATTGTCTGCATCGCTGCATCCTAAATGGAACCCTATTGACTTTTTGGTGTTCTACTTTTGACCAGAGCCCATAGAAATAGTACACTAAATAGGGAATATGGAGCCATTTGGGACACAATTGTAGTCTGTCTGCAGTAGCTAGTTGCTTCCTGCCTGTTGCTGTTATGTAATAGACCGTGTTCTGCAGTCATGATGCAGTCATGGAGATTAGGAAGGTGTGGGCTGTCTGGCCCCTGTGTGTGTGTGTGTGTATTCTGACAGTGTGATGACTAACCACCATGCTGTGCTGTGTCTCTATGAATCATCTGAAGTGTCCGTCTGTCTGTCTCTGCTTTATGTAGCTCACATCACGTAGCTTTCATCTGTAGGAGTGAGTGAACAGGCTATTGAGCACCAACCATTTTTAACACATGCTATGAGTCAGCCTTACATGCAGTATGATACATAGGCTTTCTGTATATGCTTCCCCAAGCAATAAATGTATTTTTTTATATATCACAAATATACTGAAATATACTGAAAATTCAAATAATATACAGTCGTGGCAAAAAGTTTTGAGAATGACACAAATATACATTTTCACAAACTCTACTGCCTCAGTTTGTATGATGGCAATTTGCATATACTCCGGAATGTTATGAAGAGTGATCAGATGAATTGCAATTAATTGCAAAGTCCCTCTTCGCCATGCAAATGAACTGAATCCCCCAAAAACATTTCCACTGCATTTCAGCCCTGTCACAAAAGGACCAGCTGACATCATGTCAGTGATTCTCTCATTAACACAGGTGTGAGTGTTGACGAGGACAAGGCTGGAGATCACTCTGTCATGCTGATTGAGTTCGAATAACAGGCTGGAAGCTTCAAAAGGAAGGTGGTGCTTGGAGTCATTGTTCTTCCTCTGTCAACCATGGTTACCTGCAAGGAAACACGTGCCGTCATCATTGCTTTGCACAAAATGTGCTTCACAGGCAAGGATATTGCTGCCAGTAAGATTGCACCTAAATCAACCATTTATTGGATCATCAAGAACTTCAAGGAGAGCAGCTAAATTGTTCTGAAGAAGGCTTCAGGGTGCCCAAGAAAGTCCAGCAAGCGCCAGGACCATCTCCTAAAGTTGATTCAGCTGTGGGATCAGGGCACCACCAGTACAGAGCTTGCTCAGGAATGGCAGCAAGCAGGTGGGATTGCATCTGCACGCACAGTGAGGCGAAGACTTTTGGAGGATGGCCTAGTGTCAAGAAGGGCAGCAAAGGAGCCACTTCTCTCCAGGAAAAACATCAGGGACAGACTGGTATTCTGCAAAAAGTACAGGGATTGGACTGCTGAGGACTGGGGTAAAGTCATTTTCTCTGATGAATCCCCTTTCCGATTGTTTGGGGCACCTGGAAAAAAGCTTGTCCGGAGAAGACAAGGTGAGCGCTACCATCAGTCTTGTGTCATGCCAACAGTAAAGCATCCTGAGACCATTCATGTGTGGGGTTGCTTCTCAGCCAAGGGAGTGGGCTCACTCACAATTTTGCCTAAGAACAAAGCCATGAATAAAGAATGGTACCAACATATCCTCCAAGAGCAACTTTTCCCAACTATCCAGGAACAGTTTGGTGATGAACAATACCTTTTCCAGCATGATGGAGCACCTTGCCATAAGGCAAAAGTGATAACTAAGTGGCTCTGGGAACAAAACATTGATATAGGGTCCCGTGTGGCTTAGTTGGTAGAACATGGTGTTTGCAACGCCAGGGTTGTGGGTTCGATTCCCACGGGGGACTAGTACGGAGAAAAAAAAAGAATGTATGAAATGTATGCATTCACTACTGTAAGTCGCTCTGGATAAGAGCATCTGCTAAATGACTAAAATGTAAATGTAAAATGATATTTTGGGTCCATGGCCAGGAAACTCCCCAGACCTTAACCCCATTGAGAACTTGTGGTCAATCCTCAGGAGGCTGGTGGTCAAACAAAAACCCACAAATTCGGACTAACTCCAAGCAGGGTATGTTAGTCAGGGTATGTTAAGTCAGGGTATATTAGGGTATGTTAAGTCAGGGTATTTTAGGGTATGTTAAGTCAGGGCATGTTAAAACCTGTTAAGATGTTCCCTTCCACAGAGATTCCTCGCCAGGCTATGGATCCTTCCCAAATGACACCCTATTCCCTAGTCTTTCTGGGTTTTGCTTAAAAGTAGTGCACCATATAGGGAATAGGGTTCCATTTTGGGACGTGGTCCATGTCTTCTTAACCCTCCTCTGCAATAGCTAGCCTACAGTCTTTTTAACCCTCCTCTATAGTAGCTAGTCTACAGTCTTCTTAACCCTCCTCTGCAGTAGCTAGCCTACAGTCTTCTTAACCCTCCTCTGCAGTAGCTAGCCTACAGTCTTCTTAACCCTCCTCTGCAGTAGCTAGCCTACAGTCTTCTTAACCCTCCTCTGCAGTAGCTAGCCTACAGTCTTCTTAACCCTCCTCTGCAGTAGCTAGCCTACAGTCTTTTTAACCCTCCTCTGCAGTAGCTAGCCTACAGTCTTCTTAACCCTCCTCTGCAGTAGCTAGTCTACAGTCTTCTTAACCCTCCTCTGCAGTAGCTAGCCTACAGTCTTCTTAACCCTCCTCTGCAGTAGCTAGCCTACAGTCTTCTTAACCCTCCTCTGCAGTAGCTAGTCTATATCTCTAGGATGTAGGCTCAAAAAGCTGGAGGATATATAGTGCACTGTTTTGGACCAGGCCCATAGGGAATATGATGCCATGTTAAAACCCTCAGCCTCTGGTTATCTCATCTCCTCCAGCTAACTGCTGTCCTGACTGGTACAGCTCTGTCTGTTGGTTATATAATCTCCTCCAGCTAACTGCTGTCCTGGCTGGTACAGCTCTGTCTGTTGGTGTTATAATCTCATCCAGCTAACTGCTGTCCTGACTGGTACAGCTCTGTCTGTTGGTGTTATAATCTCCTCCAGCTAACTGCTGTCCTGACTGGTACAGCTCTGTCTGTTGGTGTTATAATCTCCTCCAGCTAACTGCTGACCTGACTGGTACAGTCTGTCTGTTGGTTATATAATCTCCTCCAGCTAACTGCTGACCTGACTGGTACAGCTCTGTCTTTTGGTTATATAATCTCCTCCAGCTAACTGCTGTCCTGACTGGTACAGCTCTGTCTGTTGGTTATATAATCTCCTCCAGCTAACTGCTGACCTGACTGGTACACCTCTGTCGATTGGTTATATAATCTCCTCCAGCTAACTGCTGTCCTGACTGGTACAGCTCTGTCTGTTGGTGTTATAATCTCCTCCAGCTAACTGCTGTCCTGACTGGTACACCTCTGTCGATTGGTTATATAATCTCCTCCAGCTAACTGCTGACTAGACTGGTACAGTTCTGTCTTTTGGTTATGTAATCTCCTCCAGCTAACTGCTGTCCTGACTGGTACAGCTCTGTCTGTTGGTGTTATAATCTCCTCCAGCTAACTGCTGTCCTGACTGGTACACCTCTGTCGATTGGTTATATAATCTCCTCCAGCTAACTGCTGTCCTGACTGGTACAGCTCTGTATGTTGGTGTTATAATCTCCTCCAGCTAACTGCTGTCCTGACTGGTACAGCTCTGTCTGTTGGTGTTATAATCTCCTCCAGCTAACTGCTGTCCTGACTGGTACACCTCTGTCGATTGGTTATATAATCTCCTCCAGCTAACTGCTGACTAGACTGGTACAGTTCTGTCTTTTGGTTATCTCATCTCCTCCAGCTAACTGCTGTCCTGACTGGTACAGCTCTGTCTGTTGGTGTTATAATCTCCTCCAGCTAACTGCTGTCGTAGGACTTGACAAGGATGAAGATGTTAAAAAAAATGTATTACTATTTTGGCTTTGACTCCATGAAGATTCCTGCCATTTTAGCATATTAGTGTTGGCCTGTCTATGCGATTACAGATGCATTAGCATATTGCTCTAAAATGACTTGGCGCTCCATGCTGAAGCTCAGCATTTGGAACAGTGCTGTTATTTGATAATTCACATTATTACTACATACTTTAAAAGTTTTCAGTCTTCCCATTCTGTCTTCTGAATTAATTTTGTTGTCTCTGTTTTTTGCCTAGACTCTCTTGGTAGCTTTAAATATACAGTACCAGTCAACAGTTTGGACACACCTACCCATTCAAGGGTGGCTACTTTAAAGAATCTGAAAGATTAAATATATTTTGATTTGTTTAACACTTTTTTGGTTACTACATGATTCCATATGTGTTATTTCATAGCGTTGATGTCTTCACTATTATTCTACAATGTAGAAAATACTTAAAAATACAGGAAACCCCTTGACTGAGGAGGTGTGTTCAAACTTTTGACTGGTAATGTGTGTATATATATATATATAAAATGCTACCTTTCTCTTAGAAACCCTAAGACATTACTTCATTAGATTTCTAATGGAATCTTCCAGAGAGTCATTCTGTCCTAAATTCAGCTGAAATAGAGTAACTAGATATGATAGGTCTCACTTTATGTGATTATGTCCCTGTTATGCAGGTATCACATCACAGTCCATGTCACTACATAGTAGGGTTTGCACACTTTGGGGTATAATCAGAGATGGACTCTTTCCGTGTGAATTAAAGGGAATATATGGGAATTAAAGGGAATATATGGGAATTAACAGGAATATATGGGAATTAATATTAATACCATTTAAATGTAGATGTTTATTGCATTGGATATATTTACCATATCATATGGAGACAGAAACATTAACCTTTTACTTTTTAATAAGTTGACATCATTGCAAATTATAAAATATTTTCAATATAAATAAAAATACCAATTTAGTTACGAATTGAACTTTAATTAAATGAGTTGACTCTTCACATGGGAGGATTTCACCGAACAACAAAAGAAAGGGAATATTGAATGATCCCCAATGATCCATCACATCTCCCAAAAACGTTTTCAACATACGTAAAATGATAGTCTAGAAACTAAAGCTTTGGTTGTCTTCCTCTCAGGCTTCCATGTCTTTTTCCTGGACCTCCTCAATGTCCACCTCTTGAACATCAGACTTTGATGCCTCGTCTTCACTCTCACTTTCCAACCTTGTTGAGGATGGCTCATTGTCAGGCTCAAAAAGCCTCAAATTTGCCCAGATGGCTACCAATTTTTCAACCCTTGTATTGGTCAGCCTGTCGCGTGCTTTGGTGTGTGTGTTCCCAAACAAGGACCAGTTGCGCTCTGAGGCGGCTGATGTTGGTGGGATTTGGAGGATGATGGAGGCAACAGGGGAAAGTCCCTTCCACCAGGTGACTGATGAGATATGTTGGCACGACTGCCATATTGCATCTCCATCCCAAAGCCCTTGCATTTACGTCATTTAGCAGACGCTCTTATCCAGAGCGACTTACAAATTTGTGCATTCACCTTATGATATCCAGTGGAACAACCACTTTACAATAGTACATCTATATATATTTTTTTTGGGGGGGGGTTAGAAGGATTACTTAATCCTATCCCAAGTATTACTTAAAGTGGTGGGGTTTCAGGTGTCTCCGGAAGGTGGCGATTGACTCCGCTGTCCTGGCGTCGTGAGGGAGCTTGTTCCACCATTGGGGTGCCAGAGCAGCGAACAGTTTTGACTGGGCTGAGCGGGAACTGTGCTTCCGCAGAGGTAGGGGGGCCAGCAGGCCAGTGGTGGATGAATGCAGTGCCCTTCTTTGGGTGTAAGGACTGATCAGAGCCTGAAGGTACGGAGGTGCCGTTCCCCTCACAGCTCCGTAGGCAAGCACCATGGTCTTGTAGCAGATGAGAGCTTCAACTGGAAGCCAGTGGAGTGTGCGGAGGAGCGGGGTGACATGAGAGAACTTGGGAAGGTTGAACACCAGACGGGCTGCGGCGTTCTGGATGAGTTGTAGGGGTTTAATGGTGCAGGCAGGGAGCCCCGACAACAGCGAGTTGCAGTAATCCAGACGGAAGATGACAAGTGCCTGGATTAGTACCTGCGCCGCTTCCTGTGTGAGGCAGGGTCGTACTCTACGAATGTTGTAGAGCATGAACCTACATGATCGGGTCACCGCCTTGATGTTAGCGGAGAAAGACAGGGTGTTGTCCAGGGTCACGCCAAGGCTCTTAGCACTCTGGGAGGAGGACACAATGGAGTTGTCAACCGAGATGGCGAGATCATGGAACGGGCAGTCCTTCCCCGGGAGGAAGAGCAGCTCCGTCTTGCCGAGGTTCAGCTTGAGATGGTGATCTGTCATCCACACTGATATGTCTGCCAGACATGCAGAGATGCGATTTGCCACCTGGTTATCAGAAGGGGGAAAGGAGAAGATTAGTTGTGTGTTGTCTGCGTAGCAATGATAGGAGAGACCATGTGAGGATATGACATAGCCAAGTGACTTGGTGATTAGCGAGAAAAGGAGAGGGCCTAGAACTGAGCCCTGGGGGACACCAGTGGTGAGAGCACGTGGTGCAGAGACGGATTCTCACCACGCCACCTGGTAGGAGCGACCTGTCAGGTAGGACGCAATCCAAGAGTGATCCGCGCCGGAGATGCCCAACTCGGAGAGGGTGGAGAAGGAGGATCTGATGGTTCACAGTATCAAAGGCAGCAGATAGGTCTAGAAGGATGAGAGCAGAGGAGAGAGAGTTAGCTTTAGCAGTGCGGAGAGCCTCCGTGACACAGAGAAGAGCAGTCTCAGTTGAATGACCAGTCTTGAAACTTGACTGATTTGGATCAAGAAGGTAATTCTGAGAGAGATAGCAAGAGAGCTGGCCAAGGACGGCACGCTCAAGAGTTTTGGAGAGGAAAGAAAGAAGGGATACTGGTCTGTAGTTGTTGACATCGGAGGGATCAAGTGTAGGTTTTTTGAGAAGGGGTGCAACTCTCACTCTCTTGCTTGGAAGTGTACTTCGTCAGACCGCCAAGAACCTTGCCCTTATCCAGGCCAAGGTGGCGAGACACTGTAGTGATGACACCATAGGCCTTGTTGATGTCTTGCCAGCATACTTGGGGTCCAACATGTATGCTGCGGCGTGTATGGGCTTCAGGCAGAAGTCTTCACGCTTTTTGATGTATTTCAGAACTACAGTTTCCTCTGCTTGGAGCAACAGTGAAGTGGGCAGGACAGTACGGATTTATTCTCTTACATCTGCAAGCAGAGTCTGAACATCAGACAGGATAGCAATTGTCTCCCTCAATCCGTGCAATGGCTACTGCTATAGGTTTCAGGAGTTTCAGGCTGCTTACCACTCTCTCCCAAAATACATAATCCAGGAGGATCCTCTTGATGGGGCTGTCCATATCTGCAGAATTTGATATGGCCATTTCTTGGAGAGACTCCTGCCCTTCCAGGAGACTGTCAAACATGATGACAACACCACCCAAACGGGTGTTGCTGGGCAGCTTCAATGTGGTGCTCTTATTCTTCTCACTTTGCTTGGTGAGGCAGATTGCTGCTATAACTTGATGACCCTTCACATACCTAACCATTTCCTTGGCTCTCTTGTAGAGTGTATCCATTGTTTTCAGTGCCATGATGTCCTTGAGGAGCAGATTCAATGCATGAGCAGCACAGCCAATGGGTGTGATGTGAGGGTAGGACTCCTCTGCTTTAGACCAAGCAGCCTTCATGTTCGCAGCATTGTCGGTCACCATTGCAAATACCTTCTGTGGTCCAAGGTCATTGATGACTGCCTTCATTTCATCTGCAATGTAGAGACTGGTGTGTCTGTTGTCCCTTGTGTCTGTGCTCTTGTAGATTACTGGTTGAAGGGTGGAGATTATGTACTTAATTATTCCTTGCCCACGAACATTTGACCACCCATCAGAGATGATTGCAATACAGTCTGCTTTCTCTATGATTTGCTTGACCTTCACTTGAACTCTGTTGAACTCTGCATTCAGCAAATGAGTAGATAAAGTATATCTGGTTGGAGGGGTGTCTGCTGGGTGAAGAACATTCAGAAATCGCTTCCAATACACATTGCCTGTGAGCATCAGAGGTGAACCAGTTGCATACACAGCTCGAGCAAGACATTCATTAGCGTTTCTCTGACTACGTTCCTCCATTGAGTAAAAAAAACTTCTGATTCTAGGAGGACCATGAGCTGTTGCTATCGATAAGGTGTCTGATTCATCATTTTCACCTCTAATAGAAGTAGAGGGACTTTAGTCAGAGGTTGCTTGTTGTGAGCGCTGAGGGAACTTTATGCACTTGACCAGATGATTCTGCATCTTTGTTGTATTCTTCACATATGATTTGGCACAGTTTTTTGCAAATGTACACAGCTTTTCCTTCTACATTAGCTGCATTGAAATGTCTCCACACATCAGATAGTGCTCGTGGCATTTTGCTGTAAAGATTAGAAAAAAATTAGTAAAAAAAACAACAAATACAATTCCATGTACAGATAAATAGTTAAGCAGTTAGATTAAACAACTCCTTTGTAAGATAAATGTTTTAAAATGAAACATGGAAACAGGTGAATTAACACTCCTCAGTTAGCAGGCTCAAGCAAGCTAAAACCCACATGGTAGCAAAAACTTACTAGCAGAAATTGTTAACAAGTTAGAAATGATTTAAACACACTTTGCTGTAGGCTACTATTTACTAGTTAACAAAAAATCATGCATGTCATATAAAATATATTCACCCCACCCAGTATTGTAATCAAAACTTACCAGAAAGCATGTATTCCTTGGCTCAGACAGTGTAGTAGTGTGGGCTCAATAGCATCTCATTAGTGTCAAAGATCTTGAGAATCAGCTGTGTGATGTGGGATGTGATGGAAGAATGCACTGCACATGCAGAGGGTTGCAATTCCATTGAATTGGATGTAGTTTAACCAAAATATGCCACAAGACCTAGAATCGCCTTATGTGTATCCCACAAAAAAAAGGTTCACTGTTATAAGCTAACATTCTTGATGAATTTAATCAAAATTCCCAAATTTCCCGGAATTAACATCCCATGGAAAATTTCCGGAAAATTTCAGGAAATTTATCGGAAAGTTTCCGACCCTTTGCAACCCTACTACATAGTGTTGTCCCAAATGGAACCCTATTCAACATAGGGGCTCTCAAGTGGCACAGTCTAAGGCACTGCATCTCAGTGCAAGAGGTGTCACTACAGTCCCTGGTTCGTTTCCAGGTTGTATAACATCCGACCGTGATTGGGAGTCCCATAGGGCGGTGAACAATTGGCCGGGGTAGGCCGTCATTGTAAATAAGAATTTGTTCTTAACTGACTTGCCTAGTTACATTTTTTAAAATGATACATCAAAAAATATATACACTACCTTTCAAAAGTTTGGAGTCGCTTAGAAATGTCCTTGTTTTTGAAAGAGAAGCACATTTTTTGTCCATTAAAATAATATCAAATTGATCAGAAATACAGTGTAGACATTGTTAATGTTGTAAGTAACTATTGTAGCTGGAAACGGATGATTTTTATTTGAATATCTACATTGCCGTAAATAGGCCCATTATCAGCAACCATCAATCACTCTTGTGTTCCATGTGGCACGTTGTGTTAGCTAATCCAAGTTTATCATTTTAAAAGGCTAATTGATCATTAGAAAACCCTTTTGCAATTATGTTAGCACAGCTGAAAACTGTTGTGCTGATTTAAAGAATCAATGCAACTTGAGTTCTTTAGACTAGTTGAGTATCTGGAGCATCAGCATTTGTGGGTTCGATTACAGGCTCAAAATGGCCAGAAACAAAGACCTTTCTTCAGAAACTCGTCAGTCTATTCTTGTTTTGTGAAATGAAGGCTATTCCAAAATTGCCAAGAAACTGAAGATCTCATACAATGCTGTGTACTACTCCCTTCACAGAACAGCGCAAACTGGTTCTAACCAGAATAGATAGAGGAGTGGGAAGATTAAGATGGGCAAAAGAACACTGGACAGAGTACGATTGGAAAAAAGTGTTATGGACAGACAAATCTGAGTTTGAGGTGTTCGGATCACAAAGAAGAACATTCGTGAGACGCAGAAGAAATGAAAAGATGCTAGAGGAGTGCTTGACGCCATCTGTCAAGCATGGTGGAGGCAAAGAGATGGTCTGGGGGTGCTTTGGTGGTGGTAAAGTGGGAGATTTGTACAGGGTTAAAGAGATCTTGAAGAAGGAAGGCTATCACTCCATTTTGCAATGCCATGCCATATCCTGTGGACGGCGCTTAATTGGAGCCAATTTCCTCCTACAACAGGACAATGACGCAAAGCACAGCTCCAAACTATGCAAGAAGTATTTAGGGAAGAAGCAGTCAGCTGGTATTCTGTCTATAATGGAGTGGCCAGCACAGTCACCGGATCTAAACCCTATTGAACTGTTGTGGGAGCAGCTTGACCGTATGGTACGTAAGAAGTGACCATCAAGCCAATCCAACTTGTGGGAGGTGCTTCAGGAAGCATGGGGTGAAATCTCTTCAGATTACCTCAACAAATTGACAACTAGAATGTCAAAGATCTGCAACGCTGTAATTGCTGCAAATGGAGGATTATTTGACGAAAGCAAAGTTTGAAGTTTGACGAAGTATGATTTCAATTAAAAATCATTATTTATAACATTGTCAATGTCTTGACTATATTTCCTATTCATTTTGCAACTAATTTCATGTATGTTTTCATGGAAACAAGGACATTTCTAAGTGACCCCAAACTTTTGAACGATAGTGTATATATAGTGTGCACTTGAGCCCTGGTGAAAAGTAGGGCACTAAATGGGGGATAGAGTGCCATTTGGAATGCAGACATAGATACAGTATGTAATTAATCGGACCATTTCTTTCTGGGAAAGGACATGACTGGAAATTAAATTAGAATACATTACTTTCCGTTAATTTGTTTTTCATAGTTTCACTAAATAGAACCTATCGGGTTGTGTAAAAATGTATTGCTATTGATAGTGAAGAACGTGTGCCTATTTCTCTATTCATGGTTTCTCAAAGCAATCAAAAGCCTTTCTTAATGCATATGGATTGAACACTTTCAAGACTGCTCTGTAGCAGATCAATAGGAAAGGTACTCTCGTTACAGTAATAATGTAGCAGAACCATCATATCAATAGGAAAGATACTGTCATTACTGTAATAATGTAGCAGAACCATCATATCAATGGAAAGATACTGTAATTACTGTAATAATGTAGCAGAACCATCATATCAATGTGAAAGATACTGTCATTACTGTAATAATGTAGCAGAACCATCATATCAATAGGAAAGATACTGTAATTACTGTAATAATGTAGCAGAACCATCATATCAATAGGAAAGATACTGTCATTACTGTAATAATGTAGCAGAACCATCATATCAATAGGAAAGATACTGTAATTACTGTAATAATGTAGCAGAACCATCATATCAATGTGAAAGATACTGTAATTACTGTAATAATGTAGCAGAACCATCAATGATCACTCAGACTGTTCCATGCTCAGGAAAGTGATATCACAACGTAAACCCTCTACCTGCCTTCTCGATCCTATCCCCAGCACCTTCTTCAAAACAGTTTTAAAATTGCTTATCTGAACAAGTGCAAGCTATTGTTAATCACTCCATTTTCACAGACATCTTTCCCCACTGCACTAAAAACTGCTATGCTGAAACCCCTTCTGGAGAAAAGTCATCTAGATTCTTCAGCTTTTAGTCCGGCCGGACGATATCATATCATTAGTATTTAAAACAATAAAACAACGTTATGACGGTATTTGATGTTTTTGAATAATACAAGTTGTACATGTACTTTATGAGTAGTTAGTGAAACTAGGGTGGCAACACATACATTCTAAGTGAGTTCAATGAGTCTCTCTCCATTCTGATTGTTTTATACTGTTCAATTCAACTTCAACACAAAATATTTTTCTTCATTTTCATCAATCCCTGCATTTCCTGCACTCATTTGAGATCATTTCCACACGGACACGTAGGGCTGCATGATAATGGGCAAACAATCTAGGCTTTATTTTTAACCAAATGTTTTACTTGTGATTATGGCAAAACCCTTGGGTGAACTTTTGGAATCATGGAAATAAAACGATTATTCAAATTGTATAGTTAGAATATTATAGTGGGCACTTTGAATACAGCGTTGTTTGACATGACAACAAATGAAAATGCCAGGGAGGAGTTATTGTGACAGGGTAGGAACCAAAGTGTTGACAAGAGTTTCCTAGGGTACCCTATAATCTTTGTCTACATTGAATGTTTTATCTCAGCTACTTCATGTAGCTAACATATTCTTGCTTTGCGGTATTCCTCTTTGATTTAGAAGATACTGTTGGACAAAAAAACATGCAGATGCAGGTCTACACCATCACTGGTATTATCAGGCTGTATAGCTAGTTACGTTTGCTCTGACTCAGTACATTTATTAGCTAGCAGGAGATTTGCATTAGCGGTTAACAAGATGTCGGCCCAACTTACTAAGAAAAAGCAAACTAGCTGTTTGCAGATGTAAGAAACACAAACTAATAGTGTCATTATAGAACACTAGTGGATTTATATTAAGAAGCAAAGTGAAAACAGCATTGTTGTCATCAGCATTGTTGCATGTGCTGCATTACTCATGCAGAGACTGAACGCAAGTGTCCCGTGGTAAAGGAACAACAAATGCATTCCTTGAGTGATAGAGGGCGGGGATAGGTCTGTGTGAAAAGCAGCATGGAGAGAGAGAGAGCGGAGAGAGATGACTCAAGTAGCGAAGTTAAACTATAAACATTGACTTTACACACGGCGTATCACATTTAACAAACCAAACATTAAAATATCGTTATAGAGGGTAAAGTAAAAACCCAAACCGGTCTGTGCATCAACACCAGTATATCGTAAAATGCGGTATACCGCCCAGCCCTTAGCAATTTTTGACCAATCTATAACCTTCCATTTGTAATTAAAATTCTGGAGAAATAGGTTTTCAAACAGCTAAATAATGTTTTAAGTGCCAACTGTATTTAAAAAAATAAAATCCTATCTGGTTTTCGTGCCCACCACAGCACAGAGAGTTAAAAGTGATACATGATCTTAGAGCCAACACAGATGCCAAACAGTCCTTCTACTCTTAGATTTAAGTGCTGCATTTAACACTGTTGACCATGATGACCTTCTGGACAGACTGGAGAGGTGGGTTGGCCACTCCGGTCCATTTCTAAGGGTTTTTTGTCATCCTTTGTCACGCCCTGACCTTAGAGATCCTTGTTATTCTCTATGTTTGGTTAGATCAGGGTGTGGCACGGGTGGGAAATTCTATGTTTTCTGTTTAGTGTCTGTGCCTGACAGAACTGTTCGCTTTCGTTTTGTTTGCTGTAGTTATTTTGTTTTAGTGTTTCTTGTATAAACTAATCATGAACACTTACCACGCTGCGCCTTGGTCTAATTCTACCACCAACGAGAGCCGTTACAGAAGATACCACCAAAAACGGACCAAGCAGCGTGGCCAGGAGGAGTGGACATGGGAGGAAATCCTGAATGGAGAAGGGCCTTGGACGCGGATTGGAGAGTATCACCGTTCAAGGGAGGAGATGGAGGCAGCAAGAGAGGAACGGCGACGATACGAGGAATTAGAACAACGACGGAAGCCCGAGAGGCAGCTCCAAAAAAAAATTGGGGGGGGGGAGCACACGGGGAGATTGGCGGAGTCAGGGTTTAGACCTGAGCCAACTCCCAGTGCTTACCGTGGGGAGCGTGTGACCAGTCAGGCACCATGTTATGCAGTGATGCGCACTGTATCTCCAGTGCGCATCACTGCATCACTCCGATCCTTCCTATGGGACTTCCGATCACAGCCAGTTATGATACAGTCTGGAATCAAACCAGGGTGTCTGTAGTGACGCCTCTAGCACTGAGATGCAGTGTCTTAAACCGCTGCACCACTCGGGAGCCCTGGTCAGAGGTGGTCAGAAGTAGTGGTCAGAAGTAGTGGTCAAAAGTAGTGGTCAAAAGTAGTTGTCAAAAGTAGTTGTCAGAAGTAGTGGTCAGAAGTAGTGGTCAAAAGTAGTGGTCAAAAGTAGTGGTCAGAAGTAGTGGTCAAAAGTAGTGGTCAAAAGTAGTGGTCAGAAGTAGTGATCAAAAGTAGTGGTCAGAAGTAGTGGTCAGAAGTAGTGGTCAAAAGTAGTGGTCAGAAGTAGTGGTCAAAAGTGGTGGTCAGAAGTAGTGGTCAGAAGTAGTGGTCAGAAGTAGTGGTCAAAAGTAGTGGTCAGAAGTAGTGCACTATGTAGTAAGGAATAGGGTGTCATTTAGGATACAGTCAGAATAGCTCCAGATAATATCTATGATTGTACAGTAGAATTTATCTCTGACAGTGGACATATTCATCTCGATGCTTTCTACAGAGAAAATCCTTCCCATAAGAGCTACATTGTATTGGTGATACGGATCATATGGTCACTGGCAGCTTTTGTCATGACTTGTTAAGCCTTTAATATTTCCAATATACCTTCAGTCGTGTTTTTCATTCACCCTCCTTATCAGGGGTTCAAATATGGAAGCGAGAAAGAATGAATTTGACTTTAGCTTACTACTTACAAATGTCTGTTAACATGACGGCGCAGACGTGAATAGATGTGCAGCTAGTTACTGTTGCTAAGCTCTGTGGTATAGGAGGCCTTCTTGGTTGTGGGCCAAGGGGCAGACAGACTGTAGCAGACTGTACTGTGATATGATCAAGAATTCCTTACGACAGGAGGCGGAGGGCTGTGTGTGTGTGTGTGTGTGTGTGTGTGTGTGTGTGTGTGTGTGTGTGTGTGTGTGTGTGTGTGTGTGTGTGTGTGTGTGTGTGTGTGTGTGTGTATTAGGGAATTCCCTAAGACAGGAGGTGCAGGGGTTGGGAGGGGTGCAGACAAGGGTGCAGACAGGGAGTTCCTGACATTTTGGGCGGTGCCAAAGCAGGCTGCATAATTCAGTCAGTCAGGGAGCCAAGGCAGCATGTCTGTGTGTCTGCATCCCAAATAGGAACCTTTTCCCTTTTTGACCAGAGCCAGACAGACAGCCTGTCTGTTGATGATGGAGCCTGTGGGGATCAGAAGTGTTTTTCATGGAATTTACTGTAAAGACATTTCCCAGAAGGCTTCACCACTCAGAGGGTTCAATATTTGGGCTTCACCACTTAGAGGGTTCAGTCTTTGGGCTTCACCACTCAGAGGGTTCAGTCTTTGGGCTTCACCACTCAAAGGGTTCAGTCTTTGGGCTTCACCACTCAGAGGGTTCAGTCTTTGGGCTTCACCACTCAAAGGGTTCAGTCTTTGGGCTTCACCACTCAGAGGGTTCAGTCTTTGGGCTTCACCACTCAGAGGGTTCAGTCTTTGGGCTTCACCACTCAGAGGGTTCAGTCTTTGGGCTTCACCACTCAGAGGGTTCAGTCTTTGTGTAAAAGATAGATGATTCTAAACTAAAATAATAGGAAGCTGTACTAGGCTCCTGTGGCTGCTCTGACTGAAGCTTACAGTTTGTGTCCATCTCTTCTTTGTCAAGTGTTGTCACTTGAGCTGACTGTCTTGGAGTGATTTTCTTCTATATTGTCTATTCCCAGATAAAAGACAGTATAGAGAGAGCCATGAATAATTTTACTAGGCAAGTCAGTTAAGAACAAATTCTTATTTACAATGACAGCCTAGGAACAGTGGGTTAACTGCCTTGTTTAGGTGCTTAATTCATATTTTTTTAACCTTGTCAGCTCAGGGATTTGATCTAGTAATCTTTCAGTTACTGTCCCAACAGTCTAACCACTAGGCTACTTGCCGCACCAGAATAGACTAGGAAACCCTTATACCCACAGAAAGCTTGGGAGCTGTAACACAGTGCACGGGTCCATATTTGTGTGAGACTTACTGAATTGGCACAGCACAGGCTCAAATCATTTCATGTAAATGAATAATGATTTTCACCCTCTGAATCCTTTACATATTGTTTCAAACAGAAGGTTCATGAAATGAAGGATTATTTGTTGTATACTGTTAAAATGTATTAGAATGTTAGCATGCTATTTTGGGGCAGCAGTTCCATTAATTTCACTATAGTGTTGTGGTCAGGTGTAATGTTGAAGGATCCCTGTGTGGCCTGGTGTAATGTTGAAGGATCCCTGTGTGGTCTGGTGTAATGTTGAAGGATCCCTGTGTGGTCTGGTGTAATGTTGACAGATCCCTGTGTGGTCTGGTGTAATGTTGAAGGATCCCTGTGTGGTTTGGTGTAATGTTGACAGATCCCTGTGTGGTCTGGTGTAATGTTGAAGGATCCCTGTGTGGTTTGGTGTAATGTTGAAGGATCCCTGTGTGGTCTGGTGTAATGTTGAAGGATCCCTGTGTGGTCTGGTGTAATGTTGAAGGATCCCTGTGTTGTCTGGTGTAGTGTTGAAGGATCCCTGTGTGGTCTGGTGTAATGTTGAAGGATCCCTGTGTGGTCTGGTGTAATGTTGAAGGATCCCTGTGTGGTCTGGTGTAATGTTGAAGGATCCCTGTGTGGTCTGCTGTAATGTTGAAGGATCCCTGTGTGGTCTGGTGTAATGTTGAAGGATCCCTGTGTGGTCTGGTGTAATGTTGAAGGATCCCTGTGTGGTCTGGCGTAATGTTGACAGATCCCTGTGTGGTCTGGTGTAATGTTGAAGGATCCCTGTGTGGTTTGGTGTAATGTTGACAGATCCCTGTATGGTCTGGTGTAATGTTGAAGGATCCCTGTGTGGTTTGGTGTAATGTTGAAGAATCCCTGTGTGGTTTGGTGTAATGTTAAAGGATCCCTGTGTGGTCGGGTGTAATGTTGAAGGATCCCTGTGTGGTCTGGTGTAATGTTGAAGGATCCCTGTGTGGTCTGGTGTAATGTTGAAGGATCCCTGTGTTGTCTGGTGTAGTGTTGAATGATCCCTGTGTGGTCTGGTGTAATGTTGAAGGATCCCTGTGTGGTCTGGTGTAATGTTGAAGGATCCCTGTGTGGTCGGGTGTAATGTTGAAGGATCCCTGTGTGGTCTGGTGTAATGTTGAAGGATCCCTGTGTGGTCTGGTGTAATGTTGAAGGATCCCTGTGTTGTCTGGTGTAGTGTTGAAGGATCCCTGTGTGGTCTGGTGTAATGTTGAAGGATCCCTGTGTGGTCTGGTGTAATGTTGAAGGATCCCTGTGTGGTCTGGTGTAATGTTGAAGGATCCCTGTGTGGTCTGCTGTAATGTTGAAGGATCCCTGTGTGGTCTGGTGTAATGTTGAAGGATCCCTGTGTGGTCTGGTGTAATGTTGAAGGATCCCTGTGTTGTCTGGTGTAGTGTTGAAGGATCCCTGTGTGGTCTGGTGTAATGTTGAAGGATCCCTGTGTGGTCTGGTGTAATGTTGAAGGATCCCTGTGTGGTCTGGCGTAATGTTGAAGGATTCCTGTGTGGTCGGGTGTAATGTTGACGGATCCCTGTGTGGTCTGGTGTAATTTTTGAAGGATCCCTGTGTGGTCTGGTGTAATGTTGAAGGATCCCTGTGTGGTTTGGTGTAATGTTGAAGGATCCCTGTGTGGTCTGGTGTAATGTTGAAGGATCCCTGTGTGGTCTGGCGTAATGTTGAAGGATCCCTATGTGGTCGGGTGTAATGTTGACGGATCCCTGTGTGGTCTGGTGTATTGTTGACGGATCCCTGTGTGGTTTGGTGTAATGTTGAAGGATCCCTGTGTGGTCTGGTGTAATGTTGAAGGATCCCTGTGTGGTCTGGTGTAATGTTGGAGGATCCCTGTGTGGTCGGGTGTAATGTTGACGGATCCCAGTGTGGTCTGGTGTATTGTTGACGGATCCCTGTGTGGTTTGGTGTAATGTTGAAGGATCCCTGTTGGGTCTGGTGTAATGTTGAAGGATCCCTGTGTGGTCTGGTGTAATGTTGAAGGATCCCTGTGTGGTTTGGTGTACTGTTGAAGGACCCCTGTGTGGTCTGGTGTAATGTTGAAGGATCCCTGTGTGGTCTGGTGTAATGTTGACAGATCCCTGTGTGGTCGGGTGTAATGTTGACAGATCCCTGTGTGGTCTGGTGTAATGTTGACGGATCCCTGTGTGGTCTGGTGTAATGTTGAAGGATCTCTGTGTGGTCTGGTGTAATGTTGAAGGATCCCTGTGTTGTCTGGTGTAATGTTGAAGGATCCCTGTGTGGTCTGGTGTAATGTTGAAGGATCCCTGTGTGGTCTGGTGTAATGTTGACGGATCCCTGTGTTGTCTGGTGTAATGTTGAAGGATCCCTGTGTGGTCTGGTGTAATGTTGACAGATCCCTGTGTGGTCTGGTGTAATGTTGACGGATCCCTGTGTGGTCTGGTGTAATGTTGAAGGATCCCTGTGTGGTCTGGTGTAATGTTGAAGGATCCCTGTGTGGTCTGGTGTAATGTTGAAGGATCCCTGTGTGGTCTGGTGTAATGTTGACGGATCCCTGTGTGGTCTGTTGTAATGTTGACGGATCCCTGTGTGCTCTGGTGTAATGTTGACGGTAATTTGTTATGTTAGCAACCAGGCAGTCCTCATCCTGATATCAGCCATGCTACTGCCACTGAGAAGCATAGAATCTGCGTTACAAACGACACTGCTCCCTACGTAGTGCACTACTATTAATCAGATCCCAATGGGCACTATTTAAAAATAAGGTGCTATCTGGGACGCAGCCGAGGTGTTCCAATCTGTCACACAGTGCCAGTCTCTCACAGTGCCAGTCTGTCATCAGTCATTAATGTGAGGCTCTGTTGAAACTATGTTTGCATCCTAAATGGCACCCTTTTCCCTATATTGTGCACTACTTTAGACTTTAGGGTGCTATTTGCGACTCTAATTCATTCATTCATTCAACCATTGATTTATTGGGGTTACAGGTAGCCTAGTGGTTAGAATGTAGGGGCGGCAGGTAGCCTAGTGGTTAGAGCGTGGGGGCGGCAGGTAGCCTAGTGGTTAGAGCGCAGTGGCGGCAGGTAGCCTAGTGGTTAGAGCGTAGGGCCGGCAGGTAGCCTAGTGGTTAGAGCGTAGGGCCGGCAGGTAGCCTAGTGGTTAGAGCGTAGGGGCGGCAGGTAGCCTAGTGGTTAGAGTGTGGGGGCGGCAGGTAGCCTAGTGGTTAGAGTGTGGGGGCGGCAGGTAGCCTAGTGGTTAGAGTGTGGGGGTGGCAGGTAGCCTAGTGGTTAGAGTGTGGGGGCGGCAGGTAGCCTAGTGGTTAGAGTGTAGGGGCGGCAGGTAGCCTAGTGGTTAGAGTGTAAGGGCGGCAGGTAGCCTAGTGGTTAGAGTGTGGGGGCGGCAGGTAGCCTAGTGGTTAGAGTGTGGGGGCGGCAGGTAGCCTAGTGGTTAGAGTGTTGGGGCGGCAGGTAGCCTAGTGGTTAGAGTGTAGGGGCAGCGGGTAGCCTAGTGGTTAGAGTGTAGGGCCGGCAGGTAGCCTAGTGGTTAGAGCGTTGGACCAGTAACCAAAAGGTTGCCAGATCAAATTCTTGAGCTGACAAGGTACAGATCTGTTGTTCTGCCCCTGAACAAGGCAGTTAACCCACTGTTCCTAGGCTGTCATTGAAAATAAGAATTTGTTCTTAACTGACCGCTGGCTACGTCCCTTCCGTCTTCAAGAGAGCGAGAGTTGCACCCCTTCTGAAAAAACCTACACTCGATCCCTCCGATATCAACAACTACAGACCAGTATCCCTTCTTTCTTTTCTCTCCAAAACTCTTGAACGTGCCGTCCTTGGCCAGCTCTCCTGCTATCTCTCTCAGAATGACCTTCTTGATCCTAATCAGTCAGGTTTCAAGACTGGGCATTCAACTGAGACTGCTCTTCTCTGTGTCACGGAGGCTCTCCGCACTGCTAAAGCTAACTCTCTCTCCTCTGCTCTCATCCTTCTAGACCTATCTGCTGCCTTTGATACCGTGAACCATCAGATCCTCCTCTCCACCCTCTCCGAGCTGGGCATCTCCGGCGCGGCCCACGCTTGGATTGCGTCCTACCTGACAGGTCGCTCCTACCAGGTGGCGTGGCGAGAATCTGTCTCCGCACCACGTGCTCTCACCACTGGTGTCCCCCAGGGCTCTGTTCTAGGCCCTCTCCTATTCTCACTATACACCAAGTCACTTGGCTCGGTCATATCCTCACATGGTCTCTCCTATCATAGCTACGCAGACGACACACAATTAATCTTCTCCTTTCCCCCTTCTGATAACCAGGTGGCGAATCGCATCTCTGCATGTCTGGCAGACATATCAGTGTGGATGACGGCTCACCACCTCAAGCTGAACCTCGGCAAGACGGAGCTGCTCCACCTCCCAGGGAAGGACTGCCCGTTCCATGATCTCGCCATCACGGTTGACAACTCCCTTGTGTCCTCCTCCCAGAGTGCTAAGAACCTTGGCGTGACCCTGGACAACACCCTGTCGTTCTCCACTAACATCAAGGCGGTGACCCGATCCTGTAGGTTCATGCTCTACAACATTCGCAGAGTACGACCCTGCCTCACACAGGAAGCGGCGCAGGTACTAATCCAGGCACTTGTCATCTCCCGTCTGGATTACTGCAACTCGCTGTTGGCTGGGCTCCCTGCCTGTGCCATTAAACCCCTACAACTCATCCAGAACGCCGCAGCCCGTCTGGTGTTCAACCTTCCCAAGTTCTCTCACGTCACCCCGCTCCTCCGCACTCTCCACTGGCGTCCAGTTGAAGCTCGCATCCGCTACAAGTCCATGCTGCTTGCCTACGGAGCTGTGAGGGGAACGGCACCTCCGTACCTTCAGGCTCTGATCAGGCCCTACACCCAAACAAGGGCACTGCGTTCATCCACCTCTGGCCTGCTCGCCTCCCTACCTCTGAGGAAGCACAGCTCCCGCTCAGCCCAGTCAAAACTGTTCGCTGCTCTGGCACCCCAATGGTGGAACAAGCTCCCTCACGACGCCAGGACAGCGGAGTCAATCACCACCTTCCGGAGACACCTGAAACCCCACCTCTTTAAGGAATACCTGGGATAGGATAATGTAATCCTTCTACACCCCCCCCCCCCGAAAGATTTAGATGCACTATTGTAAAGTGGTTGTTCCACTGGATATCTTAAGGTGAATGCACCAATTTGTAAGTCGCTCTGGATAAGAGCGTCTGCTAAATGACTTAAATGTAAATGTAATGTAATGTAAATGTAAATGTAAACTGACTTGCCTAGTTAAATAAAGGTTAAAAAAAATAATTCATTCTCTGTCAGTTTGATGTGCTGGTGGGACTGGAAGGGACATGCATCTCTGAGTGTAAAACAAAGTGGATGCCACAACTTTTAGATGACGAGAGAAAACAGTGTATGTGAAAATACCTGTACTTCAGCAAATGAAAAAAAAATACTGAAAAAAAAGGAAATTTCCTAGCAAGTATTTTTCTTCTTTTAGTCCAGTTCTACCACTTTTCATGCACAATGTAATAGTATGTCTCCTTTAGATGACACTTCACTAAAGGCCTCTTCTGCTGACACGCCCCACATTTAGCTGTAGCCTGTCGTCATGTGACCACAGACTTCACCTGATTACTGGCTACGGCTAAATGTCTAGCACAGTTGGGGCGTGTCCCATCGCACCAGGTGTGTGTGGTGTTAGTATTCCTAATGAGAGTTCTATGGACAGGGCAGAGACTGGCCAGGCTACACCTGCATGCATATTAAGCCAGGTGTACACTACACTACTTTTTAAAACCACCGTCTTTCCTGTAACTTGTTTGTCTTGCCAACGTAGTGATGCGGCACACTAAACAATGTGGCGCAGACGGGTAGGTCACACACTACAACGCTGTTCACTTGGTCATGAGGATTCTCCATACTACGCTGTCTCGCCAAAACAATGATGTGATGATGTGATTAGATTTAATGTAGCTTCGAGCTGTGGCTCAAAACAGCCTCCTAAACGGTTTCAGTCAGACATTCACGCTTGCCACACAGAGTTTTAAATGTTTAGACAACTTTTTTTAATTAAATAAGGGAATACATAAGGGGATGCTGGGAGTGCTCAAAGGCGAGATCATTAGCTGCCAGATAGCGTCTCTGACCCCGTATTACGATTATTTTTACTATTAACATATGTCCTTGTTTTTGAAAGAAAAGCACATTTTTTGTCCATTAAAATAACATCAAATTGATCAGAAATACAGTGTAGACATTGTTAATGTTGTAAACGACTATTGTAGCTGGAAACGGCTAATATTTAATGGAATATCTACATAGGCGTACAGAGGCCCATTATCACCAACCATCACTCCTGTGTTCCATGTGGCACGTTGTGTTAGCTAATCCAAGTGTATAATTTTAAAAGGATAATTGATCATTAGAAAACCCTTTTGCATTGATGTTAGCACAAAAACTTGTTCTGATTAAAGAAGCAATACAACTGGTCTTCTTTAGACTAGTTGAGTATCTGGAGCATCAGCATTTTTGGGGTTCGATTACAGGCTCAAAATGGCCAGAAACAAAGACCTTTCTTCAGAAACTCGTCAGTCTATTCTTGTTCTGAGAAATGAAAGCTATTCCATACAAGAAACTGCCAAGAAACTGAAGATCTTGTACAACGCTGTGTACTACTCCCTTCACAGAACAGAGCAAACTGTCTCTAACCAGAATAGAAAGACTGGGAGGCCCCGGTGCACAACTGAGCAAGAGGACAAGTACATTAGAGTGTCTAGTTTGACAAAGGACAGGTATCTGAAGCGGACCAGTGCAGTGAAATACCTCCTCTCCATCCCGGCCATCTCCACTCCATCAGAGCAGATCTTTTCCAATGCAGGGTTTATAGAAAAAAATGCAGGAGCTGCATTCTGCCCCAAAATGTGACAAGCTGGTGTTCCTGACTCAAAAATTGAAAAGATTGGGGAAGAAGGTTATGGCTATTCAGTGATCTATGTGAGTAAGTAGGCCAGTTCAATACAGTTGGCATACAGAGAGATGATTAACCTATTATGCAGGCTGCTAAAGGTTTGGAATTGTGCAAGAAGCCACAGTGATGCCAAAACATTGGTGTTTGACCCAATAAATGACTGGGAGTTTATATATATATATAAAACTACAGTACCAGTCAAAAGTTTGGACACACCTACTCATTCAAGGTTTTTCTTTATTTTTTACTATTTTCTACATTGTAGAATAATATTGAAGACATCAAAACTATGAAATAACCCGTAAGGAATCATGTAGTAACCAAAAAAGTGTTAAACAAATCAAAAAAATATTTTAGATTTTAGATTCTTCAAAGTAGCCACCCTCTGCCTTGATGACAGCTTTGCAAACAAACTCAGTACATAATGTAGTTTATTTTATTAAAACACAGGGTGTGTCTATATATGGAAAAACACGTTTGAACATTTCAGCCCACTCCCCTACAGCCCTGTCGATGTGAATGGCTGTCATGCCCTGGGCATTCTATTTCTTTGTTTTGGCCAAGTATGGTTTCCAATCAGAGGCAGCTGTCTCTTTGGTCCCCTTCTTCCGACGAATGCCGTTACAACCCACTCCCCTACAGCCCTGTCGATGTGAATGGCGGCGTGTTCGGCCCTCAGTTTCTTGTTTTCTAATATCATCTCGTATGTCTTCCTGACGTTGATTGACAGATTGTTGTCCTGGCACCCCACTGTCAGGTTTCTGACCTCCTCCCTATAGGCTCTCTCATTGACATCGGTGACCAGGCCTACCAGCTTCATGTTGTCAGCAAACTTAATGGTGTTGTTGGAGTCGTACGCGGCCACATGAAAAGGGAGTACAGGAGGGGACTATGCACGCACCCTTGAGGGGCCCCCCTGCTGAGGGTCAGCTTGGCGGCTGTGGTGTTGCCTACCCTCACCACCTGGGGGTGGCCCGCCAGGAAGTCCAGGATCCAGTTGCCAGATTGTGATTTTTAATTTAGTTCAGTTTGATTGAGATTATTTTAAGAACAGGCATGATCACATTCCCATGCACAGGAAATTGTTGCAACCAAGGACAAACCATTTTTACACGCTACGCACTTCAGCACTTGGCGGTCCCTTTCTGTGAGCTTGTGTGGCCTACCACTTCATGGCTGAGCCGTTGTTGCTGCTAGACATTTCCACTTCACAACAACAGCCCTTATAGTTGAACGAGGAAGCTCTAGCAGGGCAGAAAGTTGACGAACTGACTTGTTGGAAAGGTGGAATCCTATGACGGTGCCACATTGAAAGTCACTGAGCTCTTCAGTAAGGCCATTCTACTGTCAATGTTTGTCGAATCCACTAATTTGAAGGGGTGTCCACAAAATATTCCACACCATACATGCAATAAAATGCAAATTATTTACTTAAATCATACAATGTGATTTTCTGGATTTTTGTTTTAGATTCCGTCTCTCACAGTTGAAGTGTACCTATGATAAAAATTACAGACCTCTACATGCTTTGTAAGTAGGAAAACCTGCAAAAGCGGCAGTGTATCAAATACTTGTTCTCCCCACTGTATATACCTACAGTTGAAGTTTACATACACCTTAGCCAGATACATTTCAACTCAGTTTTTCACAATTCCTGACATTCAATCCTAGTAAAATGTCCCTGTCTTAGGTCAGTTAGGATCATCACTTTATTTTAAGAATGTGAAATGTCAGAATAATAGTAGAGAATGATTTATTTCAGCTTTTATTTCTTTCATCACATTCCCAGTAGGTCAGAAGTTTACATACACTCAATTAGTATTTGGTAGCATTGCCTTTAAATTGTTTAACTTGGGTCAAACGTTTCGGGTAGCCTTCCACAAGCTTCCCACAATAAGTTGGGTGACTTTTGGCCCATTTCTCCTGACAGAGTTGGTGTAACTGAGTCGGGTTTGTAGGCCTCCTTGCTCGCACGCGCTTTTTCAGTTCTGCCCACAGATTTTCCATAGGCTTGAGGTCAGGGCTTTGTGCTGGCCACTTCAATACCTTGACTTTATTGTCCTTAAGCCATTTTGCCACAACTTTGGAAGTATGCTTGGGGTTATTGTCCATTTGGAAGACCCATTTGCAACCAAGCTTTAAATTCCTGACTGATGTCTTGAGATGTTCCTTCAATATGTCCACATACTTTTCCTTCCTCACGATGCCATCTATTTTGTGAAGTGCACCTGTCTCTCCTGCAGCAAATCACCCCCACAACATGATGCTGCCACCCCCGTGCTTCACGGTTGGGATGGTGTTCTTCGGCTTGCAAGCCTCTCCCTTTTTCCTCCAAACATAGCGATGGACATTATGGCCAAACAATTCTATTTTTGTTTCATCAGACCAGAGGACATTTCTCCAAAAAGTACGATCTTTGTCCCCATGTGCAGTTGCAAACCGTAGTCTGGCATTTTGTGGAAGTTTTGGAGCAGTGGCTTCTTCCTTGCTGAGCAGCCTTTCAGGTTATGTTGATATAGGACTCGTTTTACTGTGGATATAGATACTTTTGTACCTGTTTCCTCCAGCATCTTCACAAGGTCCACTTTTCGCACAAAAGTATGTTCATCTCTAGGAGACAGAGACTCTTTCCTGAGCGGTATGATGGCTGCATGGTCCCGTGGTGTTTAAATATGCATACTATTGTTTGTACAGGTGAACGTGGTACCTTCAGGCGTTTGGAAATTGCTCCCAAGGATGAACCAGACTTGTGGACGTCTACCATTTTTTCTGATGTCTTGGCTGATTTCTTTTGATTTTCCCATGATGTCAAGCAAAGAGGCACTGAGTTTGAAGGTAGGCATTGAAATACATCCACATGTACACCTCCGATTGACTCAAATGATGTAAATTAGCCTATCAGAAGCTTCTAAAGCCATGACATCCTTTTCTGGAATTTTCCAAGCTGTTTAAAGGCACAGCCACTGGAATTGTGATACAGTTAATTATAAGTGAAACAATCTGTCTGTAAACAATTGTTGGAGAAATTGATTGTGTCTTGCACAAAGTAGATGTCCTAACCAATATGCCAAAATTATAGTTTGTTAACAAGAAATCTGTGGAGTGGTTGAAAAACTAGTTTTAATGACTCCAACCTAAGTGTATGTAAACTTCCGACTTCAACTGTGTGTGTATATATATATATGTATATATACATATATATACATATATATATATATCATTTATAAAGGAAGAGAAGCTTAGACCTAACCCTAGAGAGATAGAGAGAGAGAGAGAGAGAGAGATATATAAATATATATATGCTGGTGACATGCTACGACATCGACATGCATTTATTTATGTCAGATGGCTACTGCATCTGCTGTTCAGATATACAGTTGGAGGCTAATTCGTTAATTTACATTTTTTATAGGAGTAACTGTAGGCCTGAAACAGACTTCCTCACCTGAACTTCAACTATTGGATGGAGCGCCATAGCGCACTGCCTTCATATCATAGGCCTACAGTAATAGCCACACCATACAAACCTTCACAAACATTTCTAAACTTTATTAGGGTAATATAAAAAAATAAGTCAAGCCATTGTTTATAGGGAAAATACGAGCAGAAGAGCGAATGTAAACAGGGAATAAATAAAAAACACACAACCCTCCCTTACTTTGGATCACCCCCCAGTAAATTTCGATCTGTCCCTAACTGCGATAAGCTTCAACCTCCTATTACCTTTACTGCGTCATACAGTAGAGTTCCATTAGGTTATAATGAGGGTTAGTGTCCTACGTATTTAGAGGACGAGGGAATTCCATTGTCATTAACGATGCCATCAATTCCATTAACTTGACATTTACAGTGATGGGCCTGAGGGGAGGTTAGGGGTTGGTTACAATGGATCTCTCTACTGCCCAGTGTGGCTAGAGCAAGCCGCCTGCCTGCGCTGCGCTTGTGGAACCCGATTTGTTTCTTTGGCTTTTCGCATTGTATTGGTAGGAGGAGCTGCTTTCCTGTGATTGTCTGCCTCTTCTCTCTCTCTCTCTTAGCAGGTTTCTCATTTTTCCAAAGTTAAATATTCAAGTCTGTGAGCTCTCACGGACGGTGGGTAGCCTGCGCCGCCGGCGAGGTTTGCCGTTGCTTGCGTCGAAAGCGAGCGGAACAGAACAGAACGGAGCAACGCTGTTTGTGTCACATAACCGGGGCTCTTCCACTTGTGTTCGATCCAAGTGTTTCTTAACTTCGTTTTCGGCTGCTTTCAAGATGACAGAAGAAAAGAATGTTGGGCATATAAAGCTGGTAGGTGCCTCCAACCCCTCCCATCGCGCTGTCTCAGCGAGTGTCGGTCGGTGTCAGGTTTATTCTACAGCGCTTGGTGGGGGAAAGCGAGTCTGATCATTTAACTGGGAGAAGACAGTAGGCTACTTTTGCTATTACTGGGAAATCACTACATAGCGTTCTCCTATTTGGGTTAGTCTTTCGTTTTGTAAGAGAGAGGATCTGCATCAGTGAAGAGTTGAGAGACAATCAGAATATATATGTCAGAGGTATGCTGGCTGTTATTGAAATAATCTAAACTGGAATGCATTATAACTTTAAATAGACCGATCGAATATAACTTTATCTTAGATTTTATTTCGTTATGATCTATTGTAAATAGATGTTCTACGGTTCCGCTGTATCCAGTGTTTGTTTTGCCAATCGAAGGATTGTGTTGATCGGTTGTTGTGTTGTGCTGGCTGCGGTCGGTATTGAGCCATAGCCTACCGTAGCCTATAGCCTATTAACGAAACAAACAACAACCCAATTGCACGTGTATGCTATGTGGGGGTAATGATTTGTGTGCCATTGCGCATTGCCGGACTGTCATTTGAATAACAGTGGCAATTATGGATTGTCATTCCAATGATCAATGGAATATAATGATTCAATTGTCAATAGCTAGCTGTTATCACCCCGTGCCTTTGGAATGTGTGGTTTGTCATGATGTGCCATTTAGTGGACAATAGCCTTGTTGTCTGACTGAAGCATATGCTACTGTTAGCTCAAAGGCCGGCAGATGGCGATATTGAGTAGTTTTCATATTACCCTCCAAACGCATTGTATGCAGCCATCAATACATTTGTATCCCTCGTGGACTGGTTCGTACCTAAAACATTCTCCATTCAGGCTGCATAGGCTTCGATTTCCTCCTTAACTTTATTTAATGGCGAGAAGAAGAAAAGCCCAAAATATGCCTACTTTCCTTATGAAACAATTTTACACCACCATGATAGGGTGGCTAAATGCTAATCTCAGATGTTGTGTAAAACACATTCAGCCAATCAGGTTGCAGCAGTCTGTTTTTTCACCCTAATGCTTCGAACACACTGACTTGCTTTTTGCGCAAAATACTACGCAGCATCATCTGAATATGTATGTAACAAAAGTTCAACATTCACCTTCCGCTACCATTTCTGTCAAGCCATCTACACATACAGTTTGATGCATACATTGGATAAATCCAACCTATGGACCACACAGAACGCACTGCAACTGCCTCTGCAACACAATGCTGCAGTTGCAGTGCGTTCGGTGTAGTGCATAGGTTGGGTTTATCCAACGTATGCGTCAAAACTGTATGCGTTTCATTGAAAATGAATGTAATTCTGGTGTACCAAAATGAAATGAAGCTGTCGGTGTGTTCGAAGTGTAACCTAACCCAGCGCAGTGTCACATTAGTGGACACCAAGACTGTTCTCAGGGCACGTCTGCCGGTTTTGACTAGCAGAAGTGACTTTTCGTAGCAGGTTAAGAGAATTTACACAGCAGATTAGGAGAATTAACATGGCAGTTTAGGAGAATTAGGTTAAGGTTAAAGGGTTAGGGTTAGCTAAAATGCTACGATTGTCCCCGACATGACTCAAACATATCTAGCTAAAACCAGGTCTGCCCTGAGAACAGTGCTGGTTTCCACTAATGTGATGCCACTAAAAGAAACATGCATAAAATCAACGGAACTCCAGGGCCGACAGGTAATAGCCCAGGGCCGACAGGTAATAGCCCAGGGCCGACAGGTAATAGC
Organism: Salmo trutta; assembly: GCF_901001165.1. Classification (NCBI taxonomy): domain Eukaryota; kingdom Metazoa; phylum Chordata; class Actinopteri; order Salmoniformes; family Salmonidae; genus Salmo; species Salmo trutta. Next base: position 534,705 of record NW_021822651.1, read on the forward strand.
CCAGGGGCAGCAGGTAATAGCCCAGGGGCGGGAGGTAATAGCCCAATGGCGGCAGGTAATAGCCCAGGGCCGACAGGTAATAGCCCAGGGGCGGGAGGTAATAGCCCAGGGGCGGCAGGTAATAGCCCAGGGGCGGCAGGTAGCCCAGGGGTTAGAGTGTTGGGCCAGTAACCAAAAGGTTGCTGGATTGATTCACCGTGCTGACAAGGTAAACATTTGTCGTTCTGACCCTGAACGAGGCAGTTAATCCACTGTTTCCTGGTTGGCTGTTATTGTAAATAAGATTTTTTTTTTAATAGTTTCAACCTGATTGGCTTAACGCCATACACAACATCCAGGATTAGCATTTAGGCAGTCTATTATGGTGATGGAAAATGGTGTTTCATAAGGAAAGTACGTATATTTTCCCAATTTTTTTCCCCGCCTTTTCGCCATTAAATAAAGTTAAGGAGCCTGAATGGAGAATTTTTACGAGGGATAAAAATGTATTGCCGGCTGCATACAATACATTTGGAGGGTAAAATGAAAATGACTCAATGTCGCCATCTGCTGGCCTTTGGGCTAGGCTACTGTACGGTTCGGCGGATTGTGTTTTATGTTCCTGAAGATGTAAATCAAAGCATATGTCTGATGTTGCTAAAATATTATGTTCATTTGTGACATTTTAGATAAGCAATCGAGCTCAATAAGGTTTGACTTTGAAAATCAAAACTCATACAGTCAGCAGAGCCCTGTAATAAATATGTGGCAAGAAAATAATCCGAGTTCCACTGCTCAGTGCTCAAGTACGGTCAGCAGCACTCTCCCAATTAATAACACTCATGTTGAAAATGTAATGTTGAATTTGTCTTATAGATCTAATTCTCTCACATTAGTTTATATGGGCTCCACAAGATGATAATAATTATAATAATAATACGATTGAACATTGTAATTGTTTTAATGTATTGTATTCTGTTCTTGTGTTGTGTATACACGTTGGCTACTTCCTGCTGACCTCTTGCCAGGTCCCCTTCGCAAAGGGTCTTTTCCTGGTTAAATAAAGGTAAAAAAAAACAAACAAACAAAAAGATCTGGACAATGTGGTGATGTTGAAGTATTGAATAACTTTATGGGTATTTGTGTAGAACATTATATTAGCAGCTGTCATGGTTTGATACATATCTGGAGGATTATGTATCCATACAGTGGAGGCTGCTGACGGGGAGGACGGCTCATAATAATGTCTGGAACGGAGCGAATGGAACGGCATCAAAGACATGGAAACCATGTTTTTTTTTATGTATGATACCATTTCACTCCAGCCATTACCACGAGTCTGTCCTCCCCAATTAACGTACCACCAACCTCCTATGGCTGCATGCCCTACAGTGTAATCTGTACAACAAGTACAGGCAATGCTTTAGTAACATTTTTAAAACATAATGTTTAATTAAATACAAATAATGAATTGTCCTGTGGTCCCTTACGGTTATAACCACTTCCCTCTTTTTGCTTTCCTTCTTCTTCAAAATGTCCTATTATCCTGGCCTATTATCCTGGCCTATTTTCCTTGCCTATTTACAGCAGCCTGTTGCATCAGAGCACTGTTTAGATCAATTGCTGTTTTACTCCAACCAAACAGGTCATACAGTATTTCTAGATTGAATGTATCATTATATCTCTTCTCTCTGTGTAGTCTGAGAGAGAACAACTAACCAAATCCAGTATCCCCATAACAGCCAATCAGTGTCTGTCTAAAGAGGCAGCTGTGGACTGTACTGTAGAGTGGATTAGGTTAGGATGCCGTGGCTCCAGCCCTGCTGTGGACTGTACTGTAGAGTGGATTAGGTTAGGTTGCCGTGGCTCCAGCCCTGCTGGGGACTGTACTGTAGAGTGGATTAGGTTAGGTTGCCGTGGCTCCAGCCCTGCTGTGGACTGTACTGTAGAGTGGATTAGGTTAGGTTGCCGTGGCTCCAGCCCTGCTGTGGACTGTACTGTAGAGTGGATTAGGTTAGGTTGCCGTGGCTCCAGCCCTGCTGTGGACTGTACTGTAGAGTGGATTAGGTTAGGTTGCCGTGGCTCCAGCCCTGCTGTAGACTGTACTGTAGAGTGGATTAGGTTAGGATGCCGTGGCTCCAGCCCTGCTGTGGACTGTACTGTAGAGTGGATTAGGTTAGGTTGCCGTGGCTCCAGCCCTGCTGTGGACTGTACTGTAGAGTGGATTAGGTTAGGTTGCCGTGGCTCCAGCCCTGCTGTGGACTGTACTGTAGAGTGGATTAGGTTAGGATGCCGTGGCTCCAGCCCTGCTGTGGACTGTACTGTAGAGTGGATTAGGTTAGGTTGCCGTGGCTCCAGCCCTGCTGTGGACTGTACTGTAGAGTGGATTAGGTTAGGTTGCCGTGGCTCCAGCCCTGCTGTGGACTGTACTGTAGAGTGGATTAGGTTAGGTTGCCGTGGCTCCAGCCCTGCTGTGGACTGTACTGTAGAGTGGATTAGGTTAGGTTGCCGTGGCTCCAGCCCTGCTGTAGACTGTACTGTAGAGTGGATTAGGTTAGGATGCCGTGGCTCCAGCCCTGCTGTGGACTGTACTGTAGAGTGGATTAGGTTAGGTTGCCGTGGCTCCAGCCCTGCTGTGGACTGTACTGTAGAGTGGATTAGGTTAGGTTGCCGTGGCTCCAGCCCTGCTGTGGACTGTACTGTAGAGTGGATTAGGTTAGGATGCCGTGGCTCCAGCCCTGCTGTGGACTGTACTGTAGAGTGGATTAGGTTAGGTTGCCGTGGCTCCAGCCCTGCTGTGGACTGTACTGTAGAGTGGATTAGGTTAGGTTGCCGTGGCTCCAGCCCTGCTGTGGACTGTACTGTAGAGTGGATTAGGTTAGGTTGCCGTGGCTCCAGCCCTGCTGTGGACTGTACTGTAGAGTGGATTAGGTTAGGTTGCCGTGGCTCCAGCCCTGCTGTGGACTGTACTGTAGAGTGGATTAGGTTAGGATGCCGTGGCTCCAGCCCTGCTGTGGACTGTACTGTAGAGTGGATTAGGTTAGGTTGCAGTGGCTCCAGCCCTGCTGTGGACTGTACTGTAGAGTGGATTAGGTTAGGTTGCCGTGGCTCCAGCCTTCTGTGGACTGTACTGTAGAGTGGATTAGGTTAGGTTGCCGTGGCTCCAGCCCTGCTGTGGACTGTACTGTAGAGTGGATTAGGTTAGGTTGCCGTGGCTCCAGCCCTGCTGTGGACTGTACTGTAGAGTGGATTAGGTTAGGTTGCCGTGGCCCCAGCCTTCTGTAGACTGTACTGTAGAGTGGATTAGGTTAGGTTGCCGTGGCTCCAGCCCTGCTGTGGACTGTACTGTAGAGTGGATTAGGTTAGGTTGCCGTGGTTCCAACCCTGCTGTGGACTGTACTGTAGAGTGGATTACAGTGGCTTGCGAAAGTATTCACCCCCCTTGGCATTTTTCCTATTTTGTTGCCTTACAACCTGGAATTAAAATAGATGTTTTGTTTCATTTGATTTACACAACATGCCTACCACTTTGAAGATGCAAAACAAGCAAGAAATTAGACAAAAACTGAAAACTTGAGCGTGCATAACTTGAGCGTGCATAACGCAAGCGTCCCACCTAGTTTTTCAACAGCCAGTGGAATCCCGTGGCGCGTTATTCAAATACCTTAGAAATGCTATTACTTCAATTTCTCAAACATATGACTATTTTACACCATTTTAAAGACAAGACTCTCGTTAATCTAACCACACTGTCCGATTTCAAAAAGGCTTTACAACGAAAGCAAAACATTAGATTATGTCAGCAGAGTACCCAGCCATAAATAATCAGACACCCATTTTTCAAGCTAGCATATAATGTCACATAAACCCAAACCACAGCTAAATGCAGCACTAACCTTTGATGATCTTCATCAGATGACAATCTTAGGACATTATGTTATACAATACATGCATGTCTGTTCAATCAAGTTCATATTTATATCAAAAACCAGCTTTTTACATTAGCATGTGACTAGCATGTGACTAGCATTCCCACCGAACACTTCCGGTGAATTTACTAAATTACTCACGATAAACGTTCACAAAAAACAACAATTATTTTAAGAATTATAGATACAGAACTCCTATATGCTGTCACGAATGATTTGGACTGGTGTAGAGGCGTAATCAGATGCAGGAGACAGAGGTGCTGGAGGTGAGTGTCTTTTAATGAACTGACACACACAAAAGCCGAAAAGCACAGGGCGCTACACAAAGTTTGCCTGGGAGAAACACTTTCCCATAAAACACAAAAAATATATATTCCACGGCACAAAAGGCAAGGAGCGCAGCCCGGTAAATCCTTTGACAAAAACTGTCGGAAAACACAACGTACCCAAAATACCTCCCACCGTCCTGAGTGGACAATAAACAATCCCGCACAAAATCCCAACTGAAAACACACATTAAATAAGCCCCTACTAATGACAGACACAAAACAGGTGCGGAACAGACAGACAAAACTAAAAGACACAGAAACAACGATCGTGGCAGCTAATAGGCCGGCGACGACGACCGCCAAGCGCCGCCCGACCGAGGAGGGGCGCCACTTTCGTTGGATCCTGTGACATATGCACTCGCTATGTCCGATTTTAAAATAGCTTTTCGGTGAAAGCACATTTTGCAATATTCTAAGTAGATAGCCCGGCATCACAGGGCTAGCTATTTAGACACCCAGCAAGTTTAGCACTCACCAAAGTCAGATTTACTATAAGAAAAATGTTATTACCTTTGCTGTTCTTCGTCAGAATGCACTCCCAGGACTTCTACTTCAATAACAAATGTTGGTTTGGTCCCAAATAATCCATTGTTATATCCAAATAGCGGCGTTTTGTTCGTGCGTTCAAGACACTATCCGAAAGGGTAAATAAGGGTTACGCGCCCGACGCGTTTCGTGACAAAAAATTTCAAAATATTCCATTACCGTACTTCGAAGCATGTCAACCGCTGTTTAAAATCAATTTTTATGCCATTTTTCTCGTAAAAAAGCGATAATATTCCGACCGGGAAAGCGTGTTTACGTTCAAAGAGAAAGTAAAAGCATGGGATCCCCTCGTGCACGAGCCTCAGTCTGATGGCCCTCTGATCGACCACCATCCAAACACGCTAAAGTTTTATAGCCAGCGGCTGGAATTACATCATTCAGCTTTTTCCCGGGTTCTGAGAGCCTATGGGAGCCGTAGGAAGTGTCACGTTACAGCAAAGATCCTAAATGTTCAATAAACAGAGCCAAGAAGCCCAAGGAATGGTCAGAGAGGGTACTTCCTGTTTGGAATCTTCTCAGGTTTTTGCCTGCCATATGAGTTCTGTTATACTCACAGACACCATTCAAACAGTTTTAGAAACTTTAGGGTGTTTTCTATCCAATGCCAATAATTATATGCATATTCTAGTTTCTGGGCAGTAGTAATAACCAGATTAAATCGGGTACGTTTTTTATCTGGCCGTGTAAATACTGCCCCCTATCCCCAACAGGTTAAATCACCACAGATTCTCAATTGGATTGAGGTCTGGGCTTTGACTAGGCCATTCCAAGACATTTTAAATGTTACCCCTTAAACCACTCGAGTGTTGCTTTAGCAGTATGCTTAGGGTCATTGTCCTGCTGGAAGGTGAACCTCCATCCCAGTCCCAAATCTCTGGAAGACAAACAGGTTTCCCTCAATAATTTCCCTGTATTTTCAAGAATTTCCCATCATTCCTTCAATTCTGACCAGTTTCTCAGGCCCTGCCAATGAAAAACATCCCCACAGCATGATGCCGCCAACACCATGCTTCACTCTGGGGATTGTGTTCTCGGGGTGATGAGAGGTGTTGGGTTTGCGCTAGACATGACGTTTTCCTTGATGGCCAAAAAGCTACATTTTAGTCTCATCTGACCAGAGTACCTTCTTCCATATGTTTGGGGAGTCTCCCACATTCCTTTTGGCAAATACCAAACGTGTTTGCTTATTTTTTTCTTCAAGCAATGGCTTTTTTCTGGCCACTCTTCCATAAAGCCCAGCTCTGTACAGTGTACAGAGCTGGGACCACCAAAGTGGTCCTATGGACAGATACTCCAATCTCCGCTGTGGAGCTTTGCAGCTCCTTCAGGGTTATCTTTGGTCTCTTTGTTGCCTCTCTGATTAATGCCCTCCTGGTCTGAGTTTTGGTGGGCGGCCCTCTCCTGGCAGGTTTGTTGTGGTGCCATATTCTTTACATTTTTTAATAATGGATTTAATGGTGCTCCGTGGGATGTTCATGATATTTTTTTATAACCCAACCCCGATCTGTACTTCTCCACAACTTTGTCCCTGACCTGTTTCGAGAGCTCCTTGGTCTTCATAGTGCTGCTTGCTTGGTGGTGCCCCTTGCTTAGTGGTGTTGCAGACTCTGGGGCCTTTCGGAACAGGTGTATATATACTGAGATGATGTGACAGATCATGTGACACTTAGATTGCACACAGGTGGACTTTATTTAACTAATTATGTGACTTCTGAAGGTAATTGGTTGCACCAGATCTTATTTAGGGGCTTCATAGCAAAGGGGTGAATACATATGCACGATTCACTTTTCTGTTTTTATTTTTTTTAAACAAGTTATTTTTTTTCATTTCACTTCACCAATTTGGACTATTTTGTGTATGTCCATTACATGAAATCCCAATAAATATCCATTTAAATTACAGGTTGTAAATCAATAAAATAGGAAAAAACGCCAAGGGGGATGAATACTTTTGCAAGGCACTGTAGGTTAGGTTGCCATGGCTCCAGCCCCGCTACTGCTGTGCAGGGTATTACTGTAGCCCCCCTTCTCTCTCTCCTAACATTACATGACAACCCTCTTTAGCTCAGTTTCACATCAGCCAAATCAGACTTGTCGTTCATATTTCAAACCCTAACAAACAAGCTCAAACAAAGAAGTACTGATGACTAGCTTGTTATAAAACGTTCCAGTTTGAATTCACCGCACAGTAGGCTGCGTCCCAAGTGGTACCCTATTACCTATACTATATAGAGCCCATGGGCCCTGGTCAAAAGTAGGGCACTATGTAGGGAATAGGGTGCCATTTCAGACGTATACATTTCAGCTGTTATATCAGAGGCACTTCTGTATGCACTGCATACAGAACAGTATGTATCTCAAGGGTCAACACAGCGGTTATACAACAATAGAAGCTTTTTAACGTATCGGTTGATCCATCCAAGTCCCCTGACTGTCCCCTGAAGTGTTTATACAACAGCCCCCAACAACAATAACAGGGCAATGTTGAAGCCAAACAGGGACAGACCACACACCGTTTTCTGCCTGAGCACAGTAGCAGTCCATCTCCTACTCTAACGTCCCTACTGAGTAGAGAGAGAGCAGGCAAACACAGGCAGTGCCCCAAATGGCACCCTGTTCCCTACTTAGTGCACTACTTTTGACCAGGGCCCATAAATAGTAGAAAAAGCAGAAGAATACTTTATTGTCAATTTAAGAGAATGGAAATGTGTCTTTATGCTCACAACCTAACAGTGCACTATATAGGGAATTGGGTGCCATTTAGGACTACCACAGGACAGAAGTGCCTCTGATATGATAGCTGAAACAAACTTGCATTTCTGTAGATGTGTGTAGTGTTTTTGTAACTTGATGGGAGAATTGGTTATGGTTGGAGCCAAATGGATAAGGGATGGTTTATCTATACTGTTTAGCCTAGCTAGCATCGCACCAGGGGGACTGACGGGGTCCGCACACACACACACACACACACACACACACACACACACACACACACACAATGACAAGACTAATGTCTCAATACTAGGGCTGTGGTGGTCATGAAACTTAGTCAGCCGGTGATTGTCAAGCAAATAGCTGCCGGTCTCGCAGTAATTGACCGTTAATTAACATACACATTTAGCATTTTCCTGACTTCCACACACAGCCTACAAGCCACTGATGCTGACCTTTTGGAACATCTACATTTAAATCAATTTAATATAGCCTACACCATCACAGTAAATCCATTATTTATTTTAGACAGGTCTAAAGAAGCATTATATGAAGAAAATGTAGTCTATTTCAGAAGAACAGAATCGCATACTAAATGCATGCTCTTCAACCGATCGCTGCCTGCACCTGCCCGCCCGTCCAGCATCACTACTCTGGACGGTTCTGACTTAGAATATGTGGACAACTACAAATACCTACATCTCCAATCCAAAGTTAAATCTGGAATTGGCTTCCTATTTCGCAACAAAGCATCCTTCACTCATGCTGCCAAACATACCCTTGTAAAACTGACAATCCTACCGATCCTCGACTTCGGCGATGTCATTTACAAAATAGCCTCCAATACCCTACTCAATAAATTGGATGCAGTCTATCACAGTGCTATCCGTTTTGTCACCAAAGCCCCATATACTACCCACCACTGCGACCTGTATGCTCTCGTTGGCTGGCCCTCGCTTCATACTCGTCGCCAAACCCACTGGCTCCAGGTCATCTACAAGACCCTGCTAGGTAAAGTTCCCCCTTATCTCAGCTCGCTGGTCACCATAGCAGCACCCACCTGTAGCATGCGCTCCAGCAGGTATATCTCTCTGGTCACCCCCAAAGCCAATTCCTCCTTCGGCCGCCTCTCCTTCCAGTTCTCTGCTGCCAATGACTGGAACGAACTACAAAAATCTCTAAAAGTGGAAACACTTATCTCCCTAACTAGCTTTAAGCACCAGCTGTCAGAGCAGCTCACAGATTACTGCACCTGTACATAGCCCATCTATAAATTAGCCCAAACAACTACCTCTTCCCCTACTGTATTTATTTATTTTGCTCCTTTGCACCCCATTATTTCTATTTCTACTTTGTACTTTCTTCCACTGCAAATCTACCATTCCAGTATTTTACTTGCTATATTGTATTTACTTTGCCACCATGGCCTTTTTTGCCTTTACCTCCCTTATCTCACCTCATTTGCTCACTTTGTATATAGACTTATTTTTCTACTATATTATTGACTGTATTTTTGTTTTACTCCATGTGTAACTCTGTGTTGTTGTATGTGTCAAACTGCTTTGCTTTATCTTGGCCAGGTCGCAATTGTAAATGAGAACTTGTTCTCAACTTGCCAACCTGGTTAAATAAAGGTGAAATAAAATAAATAAAATAAAATACTCTGAGTTTTCCTTATGTTAGGTCCTGATCTGGCTATGCCATATGGCTGTGGGCTACACTAGTTCATTTAGCAGGCAAGATTTACTTAGAATTATGTGGTATTATTTTTATAGTATGAAGAATACAAATGAACATAACTGAATAAAATAGAAAGGATATATTCTACAAACGATAGCGCACATTTGAACACACTGTGTTGAGCGGTTAACAAAGAAACAGAGTTATTTATGCCAGTTTAGTTGTAATACAAACGTTGGGCTATGTGTTTAGACTTTTAATACATTCTAAAGCAGCATGATGCGACTTTAAATGAGGATATGAAAAAAGTCACATGAAAGGCATGAGATCTGCTTTGTTTTTTTTGTGCAGGCTGCACTCACTTCATCAGTCTCTCATTCACAATTTGACAAGCACTTGATAATATTCTTACCAGGCCTCGAATTTCCCAGCATCATACCCTTGTGTGGCCGTAATGAAGATATTGGAAGAACTGTTCACATTTACTTTTCGTCAGCCAACAACATGAGTAGGCCTAACTAACAGCAAAAGTACTAGCCTACAGTATGTCAATCTACTATCCCCTATTGTACAAAAGTTGACCTATTCTATTGAAATAAATATTGGGACATTTGTGGGATGCAATGTAGCCATTTAATAGAACCACTAAAATAAAAAAAATCATCAGAATGTTTAGCTTAAAATGTTGATAAACTATTATGCAATTTGTTTTCATATTATAAGCGCAGCAATGTGTACACGGCAGTAGGCTATAAGCAACATGGGACTCTAGCCCCATCTCACCCGTAGAGACTGTAGACGTGTTAATCCCAGCAGCATGGGACTCTGGCCCCATCTCACCCGTAGAGACTGTAGACGTGTTAATCCCAGCAGCATGGGACTCTGGCCCCATCTCACCCGTAGAGACTGTAGACGTGTTAATCCCAGCAGCATGGGACTCTGGCCCCATCTCACTCGTAGAGACTGTAGACGTGTTAATCCCAGCAGCATGGGACTGGCTCCATCTCACCCGTAGAGACTGTAGACGTGTTAATCCCAGCAGCATGGGACTCTGGCCCCATCTCACCCGTAGAGACTGTAGACGTGTTCGTTCCAGCAGCATGGGACTCTGGCCCCATCTCACCCGTAGAGACTGTAGACGTGTTAATCCCAGCAGCATGGGACTCTAGCCCCATCTCACCCGTAGAGACTGTAGACGTGTTAATCCCAGCAGCATGGGACTCTGGCCCCATCTCACCCGTAGAGACTGTAGACGTGTTAATCCCAGCAGCATGGGACTCTGGCCCCATCTCACCCGTAGAGACTGTAGACGTGTTAATCCCAGCAGCATTGGACTCTGGCCCCATCTCACCCGTAGAGACTGTAGACGTGTTAATCCCAGCAGCATGGGACTCTAGCCCCATCTCACCAGTAGAGACTGTAGACGTCTTCGTCCCAGCAGCATGGGACTCTGGCCCCATCTCACCCGTAGAGACTGTAGACGTGTTCGTCCCAGCAGCATGGGACTCTGGCCCCATCTCACCCGTAGAGACTGTAGACGTGTTAATCCCAGCAGCATGGGACTCTGGCCCCATCTCACCCGTAGAGACTGTAGACGTGTTAATCCCAGCAGCATGGGACTCTGGCCCCATCTCACCTTTAGAGACTGTAGACGTGTTAATCCCAGCAGCATGGGACTCTGGCCCCATCTCACCCGTAGAGACTGTAGACGTGTTAATCCCAGCAGCATGGGACTCTGGCCCCATCTCACCCGTAGAGACTGTAGACGTGTTAATCCCAGCAGCATGGGACTCTGGCCCCATCTCACCCGTAGAGACTGTAGACGTGTTAATCCCAGCAGCATGGGACTCTGGCCCCATCTCACCCGTAGAGACTGTAGACGTGTTAATCCCAGCAGCATGGGACTCTAGCCCCATCTCACCCGTAGAGACTGTAGACGTGTTAATCCCAGCAGCATGGGACTCTGGCCCCATCTCACCCGTAGAGACTGTAGACGTGTTCGTCCCAGCAGCATGGGACTCTGGCCCCATCTCACCCGTAGAGACTGTAGACGTGTTAATTCCAGCAGCATGGGACTCTGGCCCCATCTCACCCGTAGAGACTGTAGACGTGTTAATCCCAACAGCATGGGACTCTGGCCCCATCTCACCCGTAGAGACTGTAGACGTGTTAATCCCAGCAGCATGGGACTCTGGCCCCATCTCGCCCGTAGAGACTGTAGACGTGTTAATCCCAGCAGCATGGGACTCTGGCCCCATCTCGCCCGTAGAGACTGTAGACGTGTTAATCCCAGCAGCAGGGGACTCTGGCCCCATCTCACCCGTGGAGACTGTAGACGTGTTAATCCCAGCAGCATGGGGCTCTGGCCCCATCTCACCCGTAGAGACTGTAGACGTGTTAATCCCAGCAGCATGGGACTCTGGCCCCATCTCACCCGTAGAGACTGTAGACGTGTTAATCCCAACAGCATGGGACTCTGGCCCCATCTCGCCCATAGAGACTGTAGACGTGTTAATCCCAGCAGCATGGGACTCTGGCCCCATCTCGCCCGTAGAGACTGTAGACGTGTTAATCCCAGCAGCATGGGACTCTGGCCCCATCTCGCCCGTAGAGACTGTAGACGTGTTAATCCCAGCAGCAGGGGACTCTGGCCCCATCTCACCCGTGGAGACTGTAGACGTGTTAATCCCAGCAGCATGGGACTCTGGCCCCATCTCACCCGTAGAGACTGTAGACGTGTTAATCCCAGCAGCATGGGACTCTGGCCCCATCTCACCCGTAGAGACTGTAGACGTGTTAATCCCAGCAGCATGGGACTCTGGCCCCATCTCACCTTTAGAGACTGTAGACGTGTTAATCCCAGCAGCATGGGACTCTGGCCCCATCTCACCCGTAGAGACTGTAGACGTGTTAATCCCAGCAGCATGGGACTCTGGCCCCATCTCACCCGTAGAGACTGTAGACGTGTTAATCCCAGCAGCATGGGACTCTGGCCCCATCTCACCCGTAGAGACTGTAGACGTGTTAATCCCAGCAGCATGGGACTCTGGCCCCATCTCACCCGTAGAGACTGTAGACGTGTTAATCCCAGCAGCATGGGACTCTAGCCCCATCTCACCCGTAGAGACTGTAGACGCGTTAATCCCAGCAGCATGGGACTCTGGCCCCATCTCACCCGTAGAGACTGTAGACGTGTTCGTCCCAGCAGCATGGGACTCTGGCCCCATCTCACCCGTAGAGACTGTAGACGTGTTAATTCCAGCAGCATGGGACTCTGGCCCCATCTCACCCGTAGAGACTGTAGACGTGTTAATTCCAGCAGCATGGGACTCTGGCCCCATCTCACCCGTAGAGACTGTAGACGTGTTAATCCCAACAGCATGGGACTCTGGCCCCATCTCACCCGTAGAGACTGTAGACGTGTTAATCCCAGCAGCATGGGACTCTGGCCCCATCTCGCCCGTAGAGACTGTAGACGTGTTAATCCCAGCAGCATGGGACTCTGGCCCCATCTCGCCCGTAGAGACTGTAGACGTGTTAATCCCAGCAGCAGGGGACTCTGGCCCCATCTCACCCGTGGAGACTGTAGACGTGTTAATCCCAGCAGCATGGGACTCTGGCCCCATCTCACCCGTAGAGACTGTAGACGTGTTAATCCCAGCAGCATGGGACTCTGGCCCCATCTCACCCGTAGAGACTGTAGACGTGTTAATCCCAACAGCATGGGACTCTGGCCCCATCTCGCCCGTAGAGACTGTAGACGTGTTAATCCCAGCAGCATGGGACTCTGGCCCCATCTCGCCCGTAGAGACTTTAGACGTGTTAATCCCAGCAGCATGGGACTCTGGCCCCATCTCACCCGTAGAGACTGTAGACGTGTTAATCCCAGCAGCATGGGACTCTGGCCCCATCTCACCCGTAGAGACTGTAGACGTGTTAATCCCAGCAGCATGGGACTCTGGCCCCATCTCACCCGTAGAGACTGTAGACGTGTTAATCCCAGCAGCATGGGACTCTGGCCCCATCTCACCCGTAGAGACTGTAGACGTGTTAATCCCAGCAGCATGGGACTCTGGCCCCATCTCACCCGTAGAGACTGTAGACGTGTTCGTCCCAGCAGCATGGGACTCTGGCCCCATCTCACCCGTAGAGACTGTAGACGTGTTAATTCCAGCAGCATGGGACTCTGGCCCCATCTCACCCGTAGAGACTGTAGACGTGTTAATCCCAACAGCATGGGACTCTGGCCCCATCTCGCCCGTAGAGACTGTAGACGTGTTAATCCCAGCAGCATGGGACTCTGGCCCCATCTCGCCCGTAGAGACTGTAGACGTGTTAATCCCAGCAGCATGGGACTCTGGCCCCATCTCGCCCGTAGAGACTGTAGACGTGTTAATCCCAGCAGCAGGGGACTCTGGCCCCATCTCACCCGTGGAGACTGTAGACGTGTTAATCCCAGCAGCATGGGACTCTGGCCCCATCTCACCCGTAGAGACTGTAGACGTGTTAATCCCAGCAGCATGGGACTCTGGCCCCATCTCACCCGTAGAGACTGTAGACGTGTTAATCCCAGCAGCATTGGACTCTGGCCCCATCTCACCCGTAGAGACTGTAGACGTGTTAATCCCAGCAGCATGGGACTCTAGCCCCATCTCACCAGTAGAGACTGTAGACGTCTTCGTCCCAGCAGCATGGGACTCTGGCCCCATCTCACCCGTAGAGACTGTAGACGTGTTAATCCCAGCAGCATGGGACTCTGGCCCCATCTCACCCGTAGAGACTGTAGACGTGTTCGTCCCAGCAGCATGGGACTCTGGCCCCATCTCACCCGTAGAGACTGTAGACGTGTTAATCCCAGCAGCATGGGACTCTGGCCCCATCTCACCCGTAGAGACTGTAGACGTGTTAATCCCAGCAGCATGGGACTCTGGCCCCATCTCACCCGTAGAGACTGTAGACGTGTTAATCCCAGCAGCATGGGACTCTGGCCCCATCTCACCCGTAGAGACTGTAGATGTGTTAATCCCAGCAGCATGGGACTCTGGCCCCATCTCACCCGTAGAGACTGTAGACGTGTTAATCCCAGCAACATGGGACTCTGGCCCCATCTCACCCATCACTACTTCTACTGTTGAGTTCTAAACTCCAACGATTCTAGTATTTCTTGTAATTCTTCAGTTTAGCAGCTCAGATAAATCATTTAGGCAGATGGTCTGCATTGTGTTGAATGAAAACAGCATGTTCAGAACTGCTGTTAAATGAAGCAAGTAAAACTCCTCTGTATTGGACAAATGTTAAGTCTGCGGATGAGCAATTCTATTTAAATGCACTGTTGGTCTCAATATCTGTGCTATTATTCATTGTTATATTGTAGAGAGAACAGTGCTTAATTTAAGCCGGATCCCACTGGAATAGGATCTGGTACCTCTCCATTTTGGACTGGAACCTATTTGGCCGGATCTGGTACCTCTCGTGGCATGAACAATTATTTTCACTTTTTGCTATGTAAAAATATAGTAACAGTGACCCCCCCCCAAAAAAAACAAACGTGGAAAAAGTAGATTTTGGGCCTGATTTATGGTTTAGCAGTCTATGTTTGAGAACAATGCGTTGGCCGTGGCTGTGTGAGGCATAACTAGAATGAGATTCACTTTCTATAATTTATCTCCCTCTCTCTGCTCTTATAGACATGAGCCTGAAACTCTCATCTCTCCAGCGTTGCACGTCATCATTTATTTCCTTATCGAATCATAGCTGCGCAAAAGGTTCTGGAGGAGCTTCAGAACACCTGATTAATTGAAATACATTTGCTAAAGTTATAGAACTACTGCTGTCTATTCAGAAATAAATGTAATAATTCAGAAAAGCCTACAAAACTATTAGAAGGACTATAATTTAGCCACAGAGGATCAATAGCTTCTTTATAAAACAAATTGCTTAGCTGTGGATTGTAGCCCAATAACAAGGCATAGCCTTCCAGTGGTGGTCGGTGCTGTTGAAGATGAGGGAGGACGGTTTTTTTTCCCATGAGCATGGCCATATTACAGCTTATTGGATGACTGTAATTCATATTCCGTTCACCCAGTTCAATGTAACATCGATAGGTTTAGGCTACTACATGATACTCTAATTTTCCCTAAACCCATCATGAGGTTGCTACAACCTAGCCTATTAATGAAAGTTTACAACGCAGGTGACCACAGGTTGAGAGACAAATATGAGGTGACAGACAGTGACATTCAATACCGCCTTGCACACTCTTGCCTGCATCTAGCTGATATATGGTACAATCATTTGTTAAACAGTTGCAAAAAATAGTTTATATTGGACAAATTCAGGTATGTTTATCCCCATTTTGTTCCATTTGCTTACTTTTTAAGAAACGTTTTTTTTTCAACAGAGTCGGCGGAATGAATACAACCCTGATCACGCGTAAACACGCGTAACAGCCATGTTGCCTACATCGTTGTCCCCATATTAGCCTTGGTAACGTCATAGGTAGGTAATATAACTAACGCGTTAGTAAACCCGCTACAATCATGCAGTAAAGTTAGTGTACAGTCAGTCAGCAGTTACACCGGCGGGCCATGGTGACAATAAATGAGTAATACCAAAAGCTTACCTTGACTTGGAAGAGTTCTAGTGTTGTGTTGGAAAGTCATAGCCAGCTAGCTAACATAGCATCCCTCTGTTTGAGCAGGGTGTTTGAGTAGGCTAAACTAGCTGCATTTGCTAGCTAAGTAAGTGAAACTGAAAGTGTCATTTTTTTTCCATCCCTCTCTTGCTTCTTCTTCATTTTGGAAGACATTAATTTGTTAAAAACTGTTTAACTATTGTCTTTCTCTCTCCTTTAGTCAACTACTCACCATATTTTAAACACTGCAGTGCTAGGTAGCTGTAGCTTATGCTTTCAGTACTAGATTCATTCTCTGATCCTTTGATTGGTTGGAACACATGTCAGCAAGAGCTCTGATAGGCTGGAGGGCGTCCTCTGGAAGTTATCATAATTACTGTGTAAGTCTATGGAAGGGGGTGAGAACCATGAGCCTCCTAGGTTTTGTATTGAAGTCAATGTACCCAGAGGAGGACGGAAACTAGCTGTCCTCCGGCTACACCATGGTGCTACCCTACAGAGTGCTGTTGAGGCTACTGTAGAACTTCTTTGCAAAACAGTGTGTATTAATCAGTTATTTGGTGACGTGATTATATTTAGAGTAGTTTTATCTAAAAAATGATTACTTTTTAAATGTTTTACTATTTACATTTTTATGAAATTCACTGAGGAGGAACGCGAGACAAAATAGGCCTTTTGCAATATTTCAAATACAATTGTGGAAAACACAAGTTGGAAAGCAAATAGCTCCTGCTGAAAAGAGAAGACTTTAATCTATCTGCTGTAGGCTAACAAAATCATTTGATCATCTTCTAAATATTGTTTCACAAAGTAAAACAATAGCTAGATGTAGGCTTTTGGCACGAACACATCGGCCATCACCGGCGAGCAAGCTACGCATCATTGGGTGTGTCAGTGAAAGTGTAAAACATGCTTAGGACTATAATTTCCTCCTATTGTAGCCTACAATATATGTCTTGACACACCTAAGACTAGTCAATTGATGGATTCGAGGTAAGATCGTTTTTATTGAGCTCAGATTCTCAGTTTGTCAGTGTCAAAGTAGCCGGTCATTTTCGATTATTAGCGCGGGATTAAAAAAAAACTATTCTGCCTAAGTCTCCAGTCATGTAAAATGACATAGAAATGTGTGTATAAAAGGCAGAGTTTGTCCCAGACCCTAAACCTACTGAAATGGTTAGTAGGTTAGGGTCTTACTTCTGTAAGTGTCTCTACTCTACTGCTCTAGAAATATACTTCAATGTGATGATGTGCATACAACGCTAAAAAGGTTGTTTTTTTTTTTTTTGCCAGTATCTCAGAGGCACCTCCCGATTTGACAAATGAAACACTGGGAGAGAATAAAGCCCACCAGATGTTGGAGTATTCCACCTGTTAAATGAAGACAGTTTGTTGATTGTCCTGTGTACAGTTTCCATTTAGGGGACCTCTTTTGCTTTGAGCACACCCGGAGGCAGACGTTCCAGATGGTTTATTTTAAATGAAGAGACTAATGTGTTTACAGTCTCGCTCTACAGTTCCTCTACAATACTCCCTTCCCCCTCCCTCCCTCGTGTTGTCTCTTGCCATGCTGTAACAACGGATCACCATCTGCAATATGTTATTGAATCACAGTCACACTGACAAGACAAGGCCTTTAGTCGAATGGTGGCAGCAGCAACAGTGGGTGTGGTTGCAATCAGTTCTCTACATGCTGGTAAGCTTACATGTAGGTTTGTAGTAGCTTACCATAACAAGCCGTGTTTGAAGACTCTCTCTGAGCTTGGCCATGCGTATTGTAAATTTACTTTGTAAATGAACTTTGCGAACAATATGCATTCGTGTAACACTTGTAGAGGAGCACAGATCATGAATGGGTTATGATGTAACAGAACTCTGTGGCTCAGCCAATTGACTTGGAGCACGCTGCCAAGTGGAGTGACATAATGTGCCCTCGGGATGCTTTCACACTCTCTCTCTCTCACACTCCGGGCCATCCCTCCCTCATTCTGCTCACTCCTTTATATAGTGCACTATATAAGGAATAGTGTGCAATTTGGGATGCATATTCCCTCTCCGAGCTTCTCTCTCCCACCCTGAGCCATGCCTTGTCCAGGGTCAGGCAGTAGAATGACAAACCCTGTTCACACGTCACAAATTGTTTCATCTCACTGGCAAATAAGCTTTAATGTGATTTTTATGGCTTCTGTTGATTTCCATTTAAAGATTTTGAGGGAGGAAGACGAGCCATCTGCCTGCTGCATCATTCAGGCCAGCATAATGATACAGTATACAGTGGGTTTACTGATTGACAGTGTCAGTTAGCTACCAGGGTCGAGGCTAGGATCTAGGCCAGTTGTCATGCTCAGGCTTATAGCCATAGGCTGTAGCCCCCACATCTCAGGGACAGTCAGCCCATCCAGCTGGTCTGGAGAGAAGCCCGTTCACAGAGGAGTCACACCAGTGTTCTGGAACCCTCCAGTGTTCTGCAACCCTCCAGTGTTCTGGAACCCTCCAAGTGTTCTGGAACCCTCCAAGTGTTCTGGAACCCTCCAGTGTTCTGGAACCATCCAGTGTTCTGGAACCCTCCAAGTGTTCTGGAACCCTCCAGTGTTCTGGAACATATTCAGTGGTGAGTCATCATTCAGGGCAGGTGGGGCAGAGCCTGTTTTGCAAGTTATTTTGGCATTCATTTTTGGCATTCATTTTTACATTTTCATCTGTTTGCAAACAATGTGATGTTTTTTTTTTATCCTTCAGTTAATAATGCTGCATACAAACATGGTCTCTTTCTTGAGAAAGGCAGCTCCAAAATTCAGGTTTTTCAGCCTAGCTCAGTGTTTTCTCAATACAGAGCGTAGGCATTGGCAATCTTCTGTAGTTGCGCCGTGATTGGCTCAGTGATCTGTCACTCATGGGGACACTACGTCAACACAGAATCTACAGTGAGAGCTTGGCAGTTCAAGCCCCCTTGGGTGCTGACATAGATTTACATTAGAAGTGCCCGTCCAAGAAGGCTCAAGGTCATTGGCCACAGATGCAATGATGTCAAATCACGTTATATCTACCGTAGCTTTGATTGGACTGATCATGTCAACATCACACTTTCAAAATATTAGCTATCAATCTAGACAAGCAGTCATCATCATTAATCATGTTGACAATCTACTGGCAAATCATTTTCAGGAGGAGAGAGAGAGAGGTCTTTAGGGAAGGGAATCTGATGATACTATCTAGAACCGGAAAGGTTTATTTGGGAGTACCCTTTAAAGAACTATTTTGGGTTCCATGTAGAACCCGCTGTGGAAAGGGTTCTACATGGAACTCAAAAGGGTTCTACCTGGAACCAAAAGGATTCTACCTGGAACTAAAAAGGGTTCTTCAAAAGGTTCTCCCGAATGTTGGACCACTCTGAGTCATGGTACCCTGAGCCACAGAACAGGTTGGACAAAACGTTTAGGGTTCCGGTTATTGCCAGTCACACCCAGCTGGTCGGCCGCGGATGGAGCACCGGGTTGTTGTGGAAGTTGAGGTCAGGAGTTTCCAGGAGCAGAAGCTGAGGCAGGCTGAAGTGGTTTCCCTCCCGCTGTGGGGCAGTTAACAGCCAGCTGCTGTGTGTTCTTCCAGCAGGGTCCACCCTATAACATGTGTTTCCCATGATCTCACCTGGCAACACCGCCACAGCTCGCCCCAGAGCCCTTTCCCCTGGGTACAGTATACCGCCTGGCTGGAGGAGCTCAACACACACCTCGTGTGTGTGTGTGTGTGTGTGTGTGTGTGTGTGTGTGTGAGAGAGAGAGAGACAAACATATAAAAGGTAACTACATGGAATGTACAACAGAGGCTTGTTGTGTGCTCTGGCCTGCGGTGCATACACTCACTCTTGTAAAACATAGATTATTCACACACACACACACACACACACACTAAGAGTAAGGGCATTGCTCAAACAGAAGGCTCTTGATACATTAATGAATGATTTCACACAGTTATGTTAACCAAATAAACAGAACACAGATGTGTATGAAACTCTCAGCTGCCTACAGTCAAACTCTGATCCAATGCATGTGTGTGTTTGTCCAAGCTCAGTTCCGGGCGAGTGAGAGCAGGTAGAAGGCTGCAGGCTGGAAGGAGGGCAGGAGGACGAGAGGGATCGAAGGAGGTGAGGGAGGGAGAGAGGACGAGAGGGATCGAAGGAAGGAGGGAGGGAGGGAGGACGAGAGGGATCGAAGGAGGTGAGGGAGGGAGGGATGACGAGAGGGATCGAGGGAGGTGAGGGAAGGAGGATTAGAGGGATCGAAGGAGGAGAGGGATGGAGGGAGGGATCGAGGGAGGAGAGAGAGAGTGTAGAGCTAGCTTGGTTCACTCCATGACTCAGAAATAGACAGTGCTCTCTCTCTCTCTCAATTCAATTCAAGGGGCTTTATTGGCATGGGAAACATATGTTAACATTGCCAAAGCAAGTGAAATAGATAATAAACAAAAGTGAAATAAACAATACAAATTAACGGTAAACATTACACTCAGAAATTCCAAAAGAATAAAATACATTTAAAATGTAATATTATGTATATATACAGTGTTGTAACGATGTGCAAATAGTTAGTCCCTCCCTCCTTCATTGAGGTTTAGCCTCCTGAGTAACACCTAGTGTCTTAAATGAGTTCTTCTCACCAGCTGGCAAATAGCAGATAATAGAACAGCTCTGTTCTGGGTGATTTATAAGGGAGAGCCTCAGGCCACACTGCTATGGATTCATATTAATGTGTCTCAGCCTGTTTAGTTTCACTCAATAACATCTAAATGGAAGGGTAGGGAGCATTACGTATGTGTGGATACACAAGTGTTTTGGAAAATATCCCCAATTGTTATCAAGAAGGACTTTTGTTTGCAACATGGTGTCGTTTGTTGCGTTGTCAAACGCATTGCTTACTTTAAGTTCAGCAATAATCATCTCAATTACTAGTTATTTTTATGCCATTCACACTGCAGTTAACTGGCTTGCTATCTCAGTGAGCATGCCTCTCAATCTGAGTGAGGAGAGTCAGGTCTGTTGTCATTGTGAGTGAGGAGAGTCAGGTCTGTTGTCATTGTGAGTGAGGAGAGTCAGGTCTGTTGTCATTGTGAGTGAGTAGAGTCAGGTCTGTTGTCATTGTGAGTGAGGAGAGTCAGGTCTGTTGTCATTGTGAGTGAGGTGAGTCAGGTCTGTTGTCATTGTGAGTGAGTAGAGTCAGGTCTGTTGTCATTGTGAGTGAGGTGAGTCAGGTCTGTTGTCATTGTGAGTGAGGAGAGTCAGGTCTGTTGTCATTGTGAGTGAGTAGAGTCAGGTCTGTTGTCATTGTGAGTGAGGTGAGTCAGGTCTGTTGTCATTGTGAGTGAGGTGAGTCAGGTCTGTTGTCATTGTGAGTGAGGAGAGTCAAGTCTGTTGTCATTGTGAGTGAGGAGAGTCAGGTCTGTTGTCATTGTGAGTGAGGTGAGTCAGGTCTGTTGTCATTGTGAGTGAGGAGAGTCAAGTCTGTTGTCATTGTGAGTGAGGTGAGTCAGGTCTGTTGTCATTGTGAGTGAGTAGAGTCAGGTCTGTTGTCAATGTGAGTGAGGAGAGTCAGGTCTGTTGCCATTGTGAGTGAGGAGAGTCAGGTCTGTTGTCATTGTGAGTGAGGAGAGTCAGGTCTGTTGTCATTGTGAGTGAGTAGAGTCAGGTCTGTTGTCAATGTGAGTGAGGTGAGTCAGGTCTGTTGTCATTGTGAGTGAGGTGAGTCAGGTCTGTTTTCATTGTGAGTGAGTAGAGTCAGGTCTGTTGTCATTGTGAGTGAGGAGAGTCAGGTCTGTTGTCATTGTGAGTGAGGTGAGTCAGGTCTGTTGTCATTGTGAGTGAGGAGAGTCAGGTCTGTTGTCATTGTGAGTGAGGAGAGTCAGGTCTGTTGTTATTGTGAGTGAGTAGAGTCAGGTCTGTTGTCATTGTGAGTGAGGAGAGTCAGGTCTGTTGTCATTGTGAGTGAGGAGAGTCAGGTCTGTTGTCATTGTGAGTGAGGTGAGTCAGGTCTGTTGTCATTGTGAGTGAGGAGAGTCAGGTCTGTTGTCATTGTGAGTGAGTAGAGTCAGGTCTGTTGTCATTGTGAGTGAGAAGAGTCAGGTCTGTTGTCATTGTGAGTGAGGAGAGTCAGGTCTGTTGTCATTGTGAGTGAGGTGAGTCAGGTCTGTTGTCATTGTGAGTGAGGAGAGTCAGGTCTGTTGTCATTGTGAGCGAGTAGAGTCAGGTCTGTTGTCATTGTGAGTGAGGTGAGTCAGGTCTGTTGTCATTGTGAGTGAGGTGAGTCAGGTCTGTTGTCATTGTGAGTGAGGAGAGTCAAGTCTGTTGTCATTGTGAGTGAGGAGAGTCAGGTCTGTTGTCATTGTGAGTGAGGTGAGTCAGGTCTGTTGTCATTGTGAGTGAGGAGAGTCAAGTCTGTTGTCATTGTGAGTGAGGTGAGTCAGGTCTGTTGTCATTGTGAGTGAGTAGAGTCAGGTCTGTTGTCAATGTGAGTGAGGAGAGTCAGGTCTGTTGCCATTGTGAGTGAGGAGAGTCAGGTCTGTTGTCATTGTGAGTGAGGAGAGTCAGGTCTGTTGTCATTGTGAGTGAGTAGAGTCAGGTCTGTTGTCAATGTGAGTGAGGTGAGTCAGGTCTGTTGTCATTGTGAGTGAGGTGAGTCAGGTCTGTTTTCATTGTGAGTGAGTAGAGTCAGGTCTGTTGTCATTGTGAGTGAGGAGAGTCAGGTCTGTTGTCATTGTGAGTGAGGTGAGTCAGGTCTGTTGTCATTGTGAGTGAGGAGAGTCAGGTCTGTTGTCATTGTGAGTGAGGAGAGTCAGGTCTGTTGTTATTGTGAGTGAGTAGAGTCAGGTCTGTTGTCATTGTGAGTGAGGAGAGTCAGGTCTGTTGTCATTGTGAGTGAGGAGAGTCAGGTCTGTTGTCATTGTGAGTGAGGTGAGTCAGGTCTGTTGTCATTGTGAGTGAGGAGAGTCAGGTCTGTTGTCATTGTGAGTGAGTAGAGTCAGGTCTGTTGTCATTGTGAGTGAGAAGAGTCAGGTCTGTTGTCATTGTGAGTGAGGAGAGTCAGGTCTGTTGTCATTGTGAGTGAGGTGAGTCAGGTATGTTGTCATTGTGAGTGAGATGAGTCAGGTCTGTTGTCATTGTGAGTTAGGAGAGTCAAGTCTGTTGTCATTGTGAGTGAGGTGAGTCAGGTCTGTTGTCATTGTGAGTGAGGAGAGTCAAGTCTGTTGTCATTGTGAGTGAGGTGAGTCAGGTCTGTTGTCATTGTGAGTGAGTAGAGTCAGGTCTGTTGTCATTGTGAGTGAGGTGAGTCAGGTCGGTTGTCATTGTGAGTGAGGAGAGTCAGGTCTGTTGTCATTGTGAGTGAGGTGATTCAGGTCTGTTGTCATTGTGAGTGAGGAGAGTCAGGTCTGTTGTCATTGTGAGTGAGTAGAGTCAGGTCTGTTGTCATTGTGAGTGAGTAGAGTCAGGTCTGTTGTCATTGTGAGTGAGGAGAGTCAGGTCGGTTGTCATTGTGAGTGAGGAGAGTCAGGTCTGTTGTCATTGTGAGTGAGGTGAGTCAGGTCTGTTGTCATTGTGAGTGAGGAGAGTCAGGTCTGTTGTCATTGTGAGTGAGTAGAGTCAGGTCTGTTGTCATTGTGAGTGAGGTGAGTCAGGTCGGTTGTCATTGTGAGTGAGTAGAGTCAGGTCTGTTGTCATTGTGAGTGAGGTGAGTCAGGTCGGTTGTCATTGTGAGTGAGGAGAGTCAGGTCTGTTGTCATTGTGAGTGAGGAGAGTCAGGTCTGTTGTCATTGTGAGTGAGTAGAGTCAGGTCTGTTGTCATTGTGAGTGAGGAGAGTCAGGTCGGTTGTCATTGTGAGTGAGGAGAGTCAGGTCTGTTGTCATTGTGAGTGAGGTGAGTCAGGTCTGTTGTCATTGTGAGTGAGGAGAGTCAGGTCTGTTGTCATTGTGAGTGAGTAGAGTCAGGTCTGTTGTCATTGTGAGTGAGGAGAGTCAGGTCTGTTGTCATTGTGAGTGAGTAGAGTCAGGTCTGTTGTCATTGTGAGTGAGTAGAGTCAGGTCTGTTGTCATTGTGAGTGAGGTGAGTCAGGTCGGTTGTCATTGTGAGTGAGGAGAGTCAGGTCTGTTGTCATTGTGAGTGAGGTGAGTCAGGTCTGTTGTCATTGTGAGTGAGTAGAGTCAGGTCTGTTGTCATTGTGAGTGAGGAGAGTCAGGTCTGTTGTCATTGTGAGTGAGTAGAGTCAGGTCTGTTGTCATTGTGAGTGAGGTGAGTCAGGTCGGTTGTCATTGTGAGTGAGGAGAGTCAAGTCTGTTGTCATTGTGAGTGAGGAGAGTCAGGTCTGTTGTCATTGTGAGTGAGGTGAGTCAGGTCTGTTGTCATTGTGAGTGAGGTGAGTCAGGTCGGTTGTCATTGTGAGTGAGGAGAGTCAGGTCTGTTGTCATTGTGAGTGAGGTGAGTCAGGTCTGTTGTCATTGTGAGTGAGGAGAGTCAGGTCTGTTGTCATTGTGAGTGAGTAGAGTCAGGTCTGTTGTCATTGTGAGTGAGGAGAGTCAGGTCGGTTGTCATTGTGAGTGAGGAGAGTCAGGTCTGTTGTCATTGTGAGTGAGGTGAGTCAGGTCTGTTGTCATTGTGAGTGAGGAGAGTCAGGTCTGTTGTCATTGTGAGTGAGTAGAGTCAGGTCTGTTGTCATTGTGAGTGAGGAGAGTCAGGTCTGTTGTCATTGTGAGTGAGTAGAGTCAGGTCTGTTGTCATTGTGAGTGAGGTGAGTCAGGTCGGTTGTCATTGTGAGTGAGTAGAGTCAGGTCTGTTGTCATTGTGAGTGAGGTGAGTCAGGTCGGTTGTCATTGTGAGTGAGGAGAGTCAGGTCTGTTGTCATTGTGAGTGAGGTGAGTCAGGTCTGTTGTCATTGTGAGTGAGTAGAGTCAGGTCTGTTGTCATTGTGAGTGAGGAGAGTCAGGTCTGTTGTCATTGTGAGTGAGTAGAGTCAGGTCTGTTGTCATTGTGAGTGAGGTGAGTCAGGTCTGTTGTCATTGTGAGTGAGGAGAGTCAGGTCTGTTGTCATTGTGAGTGAGTAGAGTCAGGTCTGTTGTCATTGTGAGTGAGGAGAGTCAGGTCTGTTGTCATTGTGAGTGAGGAGAGTCAGGTCTGTTGTCATTGTATGTGAGTAGAGTCAGGTCTGTTGTCATTGTGAGTGAGGTGAGTCAGGTCGGTTGTCATTGTGAGTGAGGTGAGTCAGGTCTGTTGTCATTGTGAGTGAGTAGAGTCAGGTCTGTTGTCATTGTGAGTGAGGTGAGTCAGGTCTGTTGTCATTGTGAGTGAGTAGAGTCAGGTCTGTTGTCATTGTGAGTGAGGTGAGTCAGGTCGGTTGTCATTGTGAGTGAGGTGAGTCAGGTCGGTTGTCATTGTGAGTGAGGAGAGTCAGGTCGGTTGTCATTGTGAGTGAGGAGAGTCAGGTCTGTTGTCATTGTGAGTGAGGAGAGTCAGGTCTGTTGTCATTGTGAGTGAGGTGAGTCAGGTCTGTTGTCATTGTGAGTGAGGAGAGTCAGGTCTGTTGTCATTGTGAGTGAGGTGAGTCAGGTCTGTTGTCATTGTGAGTGAGGAGAGTCAGGTCGGTTGTCATTGTGAGTGAGGTGAGTCAGGTCTGTTGTCATTGTGAGTGAGGTGAGTCAGGTCTGTTGTCATTGTGAGTGAGTAGAGTCAGGTCTGTTGTCATTGTGAGTGAGGAGAGTCAGGTCTGTTGTCATTGTGAGTGAGGAGAGTCAGGTCTGTTGTCATTGTGAGTGAGGAGAGTCAGGTCTGTTGTCATTGTGAGTGAGGTGAGTCAGGTCTGTTGTCATTGTGAGTGAGGAGAGTCAGGTCTGTTGTCATTGTGAGTGAGGTGAGTCAGGTCTGTTGTCATTGTGAGTGAGGTGAGTCAGGTCTGTTGTCATTGTGAGTGAGGAGAGTCAGGTCTGTTGTCATTGTGAGTGAGGAGAGTCCGGGGAAAGTGCAGTTGTCTCTCAGCTCTCTGTCAATAAACAAAAATATCACTCAAGGTTTAATTACTGGCCAATAGAAGTGAGATCCATGGTTTAGGTCCAGTCATAGATGTACTTTACAGGGTTTGACAGGTCGATGTATACATGCATAATGTTTTCCCATAGAATATAATTCATAGAGCTTTTAAAACCCTATTCTGGACTACCAAGTAAAAAGGCAGTAACTGCTCATAGTGTGGAACTGAGAAAAATTTATTTAATTTACCTTGGTTTCACAGTAACTTTATGCAGTTACTGCTAACATGACCCCCATTTTCTCCAAAACACAGAACAATAGAGGCAGGATACTTGTTCACGTGATTAAGCATGTATTTAATGTATCAAAAATGACATGAACAAATGTTCGACCAAATGAACAGTTACTGCCTTTTTTGCTTGGTAGGGCAGTTGACTCCTGACTCCTAGTATAATTAGCGCCTCTTCAAATGAACTAACTGACATTGGTTAATATCACTGGCGTATGACTAGAAATAACTGGAATTTACCAAATGAGGAAAGAAATCGTGTTTGACAGTTCAATATACATCATCTTCTGACACAATTGCAGGCTGCCAAGGGATGTGTCCCAAATGGCACCACATTCCCTATATGGGGTGGCAGGTAGCCTAGTGGTTAGAGTGTTGGACTAGTAACCGAAATCGAATCCCCGAGCTGACAAGGTTAAAATCTGTCGTTCTGCCCCTGAACAAGGCAGTTAACCCACTGTTACCCGGTAGACCGTCATTGTAAATAAGAATTTGTTCTTAACTGACTTGCCTAGTTAAATAAAGGTTAAATAATATATATATATAGTGTACTACTTTTAAGGCTCTGGTCAAAAGTAGTGTACTATGAAGGGAATGTGGTACCTTTTGGGACAAAGACTGGAAAAACAATGGTTCACCCCTCTGAGGAAATGCCAAGCATTACAGGCAGTTATAAATAAAGCCTCCTGCCTGACTTTGTAGAGCTGCATTGCCGTGTGGTACGGGACAGGAAACACCTCACAGCGCTGAGCGGTACGGGACAGGAAACGCCTCACAGCGCTGAACGGTGCGGTACGGGACAGGAAACACCTCACAGCGCTGAGCGGTACGGGACAGGAAACACCTCACAGCGCTGAGCGGTACGGAACAGGAAACGCCTCACAGAGTTGAGTGGTACGGGACAGGAAACGCCTCACAGCGCTGAGCGGTACGGGACAGGAAACACCTCACAGCGCTGAGCGGTACGGAACAGGAAACGCCTCACAGCGCTAAACGGTGCGGTACGGGACAGGAAACACCTCACAGCGCTGAGCGGTACGGGACAGGAAACGCCTCACAGCGCTGAGCGGTACGGAACAGGAAACGCCTCACAGAGTTGAGTGGTACGGGACAGGAAACGCCTCACAGCGCTGAGCGGTACGGGACAGGAAACGCCTCACAGCGCTGAGCGGTACTTGACAGTAAACGCCTCACAGAGCTGAGTGGTACGGGACAGGAAACACCTCACAGCGCTGAGCGGTACAGAACAGGAAACGCCTCACAGAGCTGAGCGGTACGGAACAGAAAACACCTCACAGCGCTGAGCGGTACGGGACAGGAAACGCCTCACAGCGCTGAGCGGTACGGGACAGGAAACGCCTCACAGCGCTGAGCGGTACGGGACAGGAAACGCCTCACAGCGCTGAACGGTGTGGTACGGGACAGGAAACGCCTCACAGCGCTGAGCGGTACGGGACAGGAAACGCCTCACAGAGCTGAGCGGTGCGGTATGGGACAGGAAACGCCTCACAGAGCTCAACGGTACGGGACAGGAAACGCCTCACAGCGCTGAGCGGTACGGGACAGGAAACGCCTCACAGCGCTGAGCGGTACGGGACAGGAAACGCCTCACAGCGCTGAGCGGTACGGGACAGGAAACGCCTCACAGCGCTGAGCGGTACGGGACAGGAAACGCCTCACAGCGCTGAGCGGTACGGGACAGGAAACGCCTCACAGTGCTGAACGGTGCGGTACGGGACAGGAAACACCTCACAGCGCTGAG
Organism: Salmo trutta; assembly: GCF_901001165.1. Classification (NCBI taxonomy): domain Eukaryota; kingdom Metazoa; phylum Chordata; class Actinopteri; order Salmoniformes; family Salmonidae; genus Salmo; species Salmo trutta. The sequence goes on from NW_021822651.1 coordinate 562,566, forward strand.
CGGTACGGGACAGGAAACGCCTCACAGCGCTGAGCGGTACGGGACAGGAAACACCTCACAGCGCTGAACGGTGTGGTACGGGACAGGAAACACCTCACAGCGCTGAGCGGTACGGGACAGGAAACACCTCACAGCGCTGAGCGGTACGGGACAGGAAACGCCTCACAGCGCTGAGCGGTACGGGACAGGAAACGCCTCACAGTGCTGAACGGTGCGGGACAGGAAACACCTCACAGCGCTGAACGGTGCGGACCGGGACAGGAAACACCTCAGCGCTGAGCGGTGCGGTACGGGACAGGAAACACCTCACAGCGCTGAGCGGTACGGGACAGGAAACGCCTCACAGCGCTAAACGGTGCGGTACGGGACAGGAAACACCTCACAGCGCTGAGCGGTACGGGACAGGAAACGCCTCACAGCGCTGAGCGGTACGGGACAGGAAACGCCTCACAGCGCTGAGTGTTACGGGACAGGAAACACCTCACAGCGCTGAGTGTTACGGGACAGGAAACACCTCACAGCGCTGAGTGTTACGGGACAGGAAACGCCTCACAGCGCTGAGTGTTACGGGACAGGAAACACCTCACAGCGCTGAGCGGTACGGGACAGGAAACACCTCACAGCGCTGAGCGGTACGGGACAGGAAACGCCTCACAGCGCTGAACGGTGCGGTACGGGACAGGAAACACCTCACAGCGCTGAGCGGTACGGAACAGGAAACGCCTCACAGAGCTGAGCGGTGCGGTACGGGACAGGAAACGCCTCACAGCGCTGAACGGTGCGGTACGGGACAGGAAACACCTCACAGCGCTGAGCGGTACGGAACAGGAAACGCCTCACAGAGCTGAGCGGTGCGGTACGGGACAGGAAACGCCTCACAGCGCTGAGTGGTACGGGACAGGAAACGCCTCACAGCGCTGAACGGTGCGGTATAATTCAATTTGCGATGATTGTACATCCGCTAAGAAAAGTCAGCCAAAACTTAAAACCTCAACGTCAATATGGAGAAGTCAACATACAAGTGTAAGTAAAAATCGAATGTAAATAAGATAGAAATTGTGCTACTAATGAACATGACGGCACAAACACGTCTCGTAAAAGGTAAATATGTTTTTGTTTGGTTATCTTTTGGAAATTGTAGAAATAAAAATTTTTCCTTCTTCTTCAGAAGTTCCAGCTAGGCAGGCTAACGTTAGTTAGCTAATCCATTTACTAGCTATCATACAGTAGGTGTATATTAGTAATTAGATATTTAAAATATGTAGACATGCACTCATAATTGACTGTAGCGCATATAAAGCACCCACAAGCTACCGGTGGCTGAAAACACAATCGTCGCGGAATGAACGAGTGACGAATTTCCGGTCCCGCGGTGTTCCATTTAAAAATCATTCCTTCCTCCCTTGCCCTGCAAGTGTATACTCGTCAGACGTCATGACACGTCATCAGAAGTGTACACTTAATTTGAGGACTGAGGGGAGAGGGTGTGTCTGGAATGCAGCCATAGACTTGAAATCACTGGCTACTTTAATAAATGGAACACTAGTTACTTTAATGTGTACATATTTTAAATTACTCATATATATATATATATATATATATATATACACTGTATTCTATTCTACTGTATCTTAGTCTATGTATTACTGATCTCATATATATATACTGTATTCTATTCTACTGTATCTTAGTCTATGCATTACTCATCTCATATATATATATATATATACTGTATTCTATTCTACTGTATCTTAGTCTATGCTGCTCTGACATTGCTCGTCCATATATTTATATATTCCTTAATTCCATTCCTTTACTTAGATTTGTGTGCATTGTGTGTATTGTTGTGCAATTGTTAGATGTTACTTGTTAGATAATATTGCACTGTTGGAACTAGAAACACAAGCATTTTGCTGCATCCACAATAACATCTGCTAAACAAGTGTGTGTGACCAATAAAATTTGATTTGATTTGAGGTACCTTCGATACTTAAGCTACATCAGTACACACAAAAGGTGGTCGAACTCAGGGCATGTTCAATCTCGACACACATGATTCTACAGAATGTTGCCTGCAGTGTTGATATAGTCAGATCTAGGATACATAGTCAGGTAGCTAGGCAGTAGAGCAGGTCTGTGTCCCAAATCGTCAAGTCAGGTCTTGGTACATGTAAAGGTTTAGAGAAAGACTGTTGAGGTGAAGTCAGGTCTTGGTACATGTAAAGGTTTAAAGAGAGAGACTGTTGAGGTGAAGTCAGGTCTTGGTACATGTAAAGGTTTAGAGAGAGAGACTGTTGAGGTGAAGTCAGGTCTTGGTACATGTAAAGGTTTAGAGAGAGAGACTGTTGAGGTGAAGTCAGGTCTTGGTACATGTAAAGGTTTAGAGAGAGAGACTGTTGAGGTGAAGTCAGGTCTTGGTACATGTAAAGGTTTAGAGAGAGACTGTTGAGGTGAAGTCAGGTCTTGGTACATGTAAAGGTTTAGAGAGAGAGACTGTTGAGGTGAAGTCAGGTCTTGGTACATGTAAAGGTTTAGAGAGAGAGACTGTTGAGGTGAAGTCAGGTCTTGGTACATGTAAAGGTTTAGAGAGAGAGACTGTTGAGGTGAAGTCAGGTCTTGGTACAATGTAAAGGTTTAGAGAGAGAGACTGTTGAGGTGAAGTCAGGTCTTGGTACATGTAAAGGTTTAGAGAGAGACTGTTGAGGTGAAGTCAGGTCTTGGTACACGTAAAGGTTTAGAGAGAGAGACTGTTGAGGTGAAGTCAGGTCTTGGTACATGTAAAGGTTAATAGAGAGAGAGACTGTTGAGGTGAAGTCAGGTCTTGGTATATGTAAAGGTTTAGAGAGAGACTGTTGAGGTGAAGTCAGGTCTTGGTACATGTAAAGGTTTAGAGAGAGAGACTGTTGAGGTGAAGTCAGGTCTAGGTACATGTAAAGGTTTAGAGAGAGACTGTTGAGGTGAAGTCAGGTCTTGGTACATGTAAAGGTTTAGAGAGAGAGACTGTTGAGGTGAAGTCAGGTCTTGGTACATGTAAAGGTTTAGAGAGAGAGACTGTTGAGGTGAAGTCAGGTCTTGGTACATGTAAAGGTTTAGAGAGAGAGACTGTTGAGGTGAAGTCAGGTCTTGGTACATGTAAAGGTTTAGAGAGAGACTGTTGAGGTGAAGTTAGGTCTTGGTACATGTGAAGGTTTAGAGAGAGACTGTTGAGGTGAAGTCAGGTCTTGGTACATGTAAAGGTTTAGAGAGAGACTGTTGAGGTGAAGACAGGTCTTGGTACATGTAAAGGTTTAGAGAGAGAGACTGTTGAGGTGAAGTCAGGTCTTGGTACATGTGAAGGTTTAGAGAGAGAGACTGTTGAGGTGAAGTCAGGTCTTGGTACATGTGAAGGTTTAGAGAGAGAGACTGTTGAGGTGAAGTCAGGTCTTGGTACATGTGAAGGTTTAGAGAGAGAGACTGTTGAGGTGAAGTCAGGTCTTGGTACATGTAAAGGTTTAGAGAGAGAGACTGTTGAGGTGAAGTCAGGTCTTGGTACATGTAAAGGTTTAGAGAGAGAGACTGTTGAGGTGAAGTCAGGTCTTGGTACATGTAAAGGTTTAGAGAGAGACTGTTGAGGTGAAGTCAGGTCTTGGTACACGTAAAGGTTTAGAGAGAGAGACTGTTGAGGTGAAGTCAGGTCTTGGTACACGTAAAGGTTTAGAGAGAGAGACTGTTGAGGTGAAGTCAGGTCTTGGTACACGTAAAGGTTTAGAGAGAGAGACTGTTGAGGTGAAGTCAGGTCTTGGTACATGTAAAGGTTTAGAGAGAGACTGTTGAGGTGAAGTCAGGTCTTGGTACATGTAAAGGTTTAGAGAGAGAGACTGTTGAGGTGAAGTCAGGTCTTGGTACATGTAAAGGTTTAGAGAGAGAGACTGTTGAGGTGAAGTCAGGTCTTGGTACATGTAAAGGTTTAGAGAGAGAGACTGTTGAGGTGAAGTCAGGTCTTGGTACATGTAAAGGTTTAGAGAGAGAGACTGTTGAGGTGAAGTCAGGTCTTGGTACATGTAAAGGTTTAGAGAGAGACTGTTGAGGTGAAGGTGGGTCTTGGTACATGTGAAGGTTTAGAGAGAGACTGTTGAGGTGAAGTCAGGTCTTGGTACATGTAAAGGTTTAGAGAGAGACTGTTGAGGTGAAGACAGGTCTTGGTACATGTAAAGGTTTAGAGAGAGAGACTGTTGAGGTGAAGTCAGGTCTTGGTACATGTAAAGGTTTAGAGAGAGAGACTGTTGAGGTGAAGTCAGGTCTTGGTACACGTAAAGGTTTAGAGAGAGACTGTTGAGGTGAAGTCAGGTCTTGGTACACGTAAAGGTTTAGAGAGAGAGACTGTTGAGGTGAAGTCAGGTCTTGGTACATGTAAAGGTTAATAGAGAGAGAGACTGTTGAGGTGAAGTCAGGTCTTGGTATATGTAAAGGTTTAGAGAGAGAGACTGTTGAGGTGAAGTCAGGTCTTGGTACATGTAAAGGTTTAGAGAGAGAGACTGTTGAGGTGAAGTCAGGTCTTGGTACATGTAAAGGTTTAGAGAGAGAGACTGTTGAGGTGAAGTCAGGTCTTGGTACATGTAAAGGTTTAGAGAGAGACTGTTGAGGTGAAGTCAGGTCTTGGTACACGTAAAGGTTTAGAGAGAGAGACTGTTGAGGTGAAGTCAGGTCTTGGTACACGTAAAGGTTTAGAGAGAGAGACTGTTGAGGTGAAGTCAGGTCTTGGTACACGTAAAGGTTTAGAGAGAGAGACTGTTGAGGTGAAGTCAGGTCTTGGTACATGTAAAGGTTTAGAGAGAGACTGTTGAGGTGAAGTCAGGTCTTGGTACATGTAAAGGTTTAGAGAGAGAGACTGTTGAGGTGAAGTCAGGTCTTGGTACATGTAAAGGTTTAGAGAGAGAGAGTGTTGAGGTGAAGTCAGGTCTTGGGTACATGTAAAGGTTTAGAGAGAGAGACTGTTGAGGTGAAGTCAGGTCTTGGTACATGTAAAGGTTTAGAGAGAGACTGTTGAGGTGAAGGTGGGTCTTGGTACATGTGAAGGTTTAGAGAGAGACTGTTGAGGTGAAGTCAGGTCTTGGTACATGTAAAGGTTTAGAGAGAGACTGTTGAGGTGAAGACAGGTCTTGGTACATGTAAAGGTTTAGAGAGAGAGACTGTTGAGGTGAAGTCAGGTCTTGGTACATGTAAAGGTTTAGTGAGAGAGACTGTTGAGGTGAAGTCAGGTCTTGGTACATGTAAAGGTTTAGAGAGAGACTGTTGAGGTGAAGTCAGGTCTTGGTACACGTAAAGGTTTAGAGAGAGAGACTGTTGAGGTGAAGTCAGGTCTTGGTACATGTAAAGGTTAATAGAGAGAGAGACTGTTGAGGTGAAGTCAGGTCTTGGTATATGTAAAGGTTTAGAGAGAGAGACTGTTGAGGTGAAGTCAGGTCTTGGTACATGTAAAGGTTTAGAGAGAGAGACTGTTGAGGTGAAGTCAGGTCTTGGTACATGTAAAGGTTTAGAGAGAGAGACTGTTGAGGTGAAGTCAGGTCTTGGTACATGTAAAGGTTAATAGAGAGAGAGACTTTTGAGGTGAAGTCAGGTCTTGGTATATGTAAAGGTTTAGAGAGAGACTGTTGAGGTGAAGTCAGGTCTTGGTACATGTAAATGTTTAGAGAGAGACTGTTGAGGTGAAGTCAGGTCTTGGTACATGTAAAGGTTTAGAGAGAGAGACTGTTGAGGTGAAGTCAGGTCTTGGTACATGTAAAGGTTTAGAGAGAGAGACTGTTGAGGTGAAGTCAGGTCTTGGTACATGTGAAGGTTTAGAGAGAGAGACTGTTGCCAATCTTTTCTTTAGCTGCACCTGGATGTGGGGGCTGACAGCAGAGAGGGAGCTGATCTATAGATAGATCAATTCAGGATAACTAGATACACCTGCTGCGTGTGAGGTGGGATGTGGGAGTTGAGAGAGAAGACAGAGGCCTTCTCTCTTTGTGAACTGAGCTGGTCCTGTTTGTACCATTCATCACCCCCAATGAAAAGCACTGAGTGACAGAAGGGAGAGAGAATCTATCTGGGTTCTGTCTCTAAAATAGGAAACTGACAGTACTGTGCTGTACTGGAGTAATATTGAATATGGTACAGCCACGGATCCACGTAGGACGGCAGGCATACCAGGCAGTGTCCCTCAGTTTCTAGATAATAATAGGACTGTATTAGAAACGGAAATGTTAATTCTTTGCCATTTTTTTTTTTTTTTTGGGGGGGGTTTAACACAATTGAATATGAATATTAAGTTATGGCATTCAAAGTTTTCTATATCCCCAAGTTTAGAGATCGCTGCAAGGCTTTGTCCCAAATGGCACCATATTCCCTATATAGTGACCTAGGGAATAGGGTTCAAATTGAGACGTAGCCGACCGTAGATTGTTTCTTTGACTGCCGTACAGGCTGAACCGGGGCCATCACTGACAACGTCCTCGGCACAGACACTCTAACGTACGTTTATGCATCGAGTGATTTTTCATAGGGGTTGCACAAAATTAACATATTTATAGGAAATCTGGTATAAAAAAAAGCCATTAGTTCAGTTGTATGCACACATTTCCGTCAACACTGACATTTTTGGAGAGTAAAATGGGAAATGGAAAACAAGATTGGAAATGAATTTGTGTCAATGCAAAGTAGTTTGTTTACGGCAAGCCAAGCCAGAACAAAAGGATTTCATTCCTCCAGCTTTATCCATAGTGATAAACAATAACACCATTTCCATTACACAAACGTGTTATTGTTTGTCACTGTGGATTTTGACTTCAGTCTCTGAGTACCTCTCTATAAGGCAGAGATCTGGAGGGATTGAATGTTTCAAATATTTTGCTTTTTAGCCGATGGTCAGTAGAAGTTTGCTTTTAAAAAATGTAAATGGGTCAAATCATCTCTGTGTTTAAGAGAGGACAACATGCATTCATAGTCGTTGGTCAACTTCAAAGGCAAGAGGAAATACTCTAGTGCTCAGGAAGACAAGTAGGCTTTGTCATTATTCTACAAAGATGCTTATAATGAGGAACACTTGGCATTACGGTTTGGTGATGTACTGATGTAACTGGCTGGTGTTGGGGGGAGAGAGAGAGAGAGAGAGAGAGAGAGATTGAATTGAATTGAATTGAATTGAATTGAGAGAGAGAGAGGTGATGGACTGATGTAACTGGCTGGTGTTAGGGGGGGAGAGAGAGAGGTGATGGACTGATGTAACTGGCTGGTGTTAGGGGGGGAGAGAGAGAGGTGATGGACTGATGTAACTGGCTGGTGTTAGGGGGAGAGAGAGAGAGGTGATGGACTGATGTAAT